>NC_053490.1:368979545-369207188 GCF_905171775.1 Rana temporaria
CATCCAGTGTGCATGGAGCCTAAGAATCAGTAAGTTGCAAAATAATAACTGTTTGTTTTTTGGGTTTAATACTGCTTTCAGCCTAAAGAAAAATCAAGGCTTGGTTCACATATATGTAAATCGGATGGGTTTTGATCCGCATCCAATTTGCATAACATGTGAACCAGACCAGCTTTTAATGGAGCTGGTTGACATACATGTTAAGGCGGGAAAAATGGTAAAACACCCAAAACGCCAAAAACGCTAATAAACGCTCAAAAACTCTCAAAAATGCAGCTTGCCAGCGTTTTTTTGCGTTTTTGATCCATTGAAAAAAAAAAAAAGCTAAAAAATGCTATTACTGAAACGCTAATAAACGCTATTGCAAATGCCGACATCATGGGCTCCCTGGACAGGTAAGTGCCCTAATATTACATGTCAGCAGCTGCAGTATTTGTAGACTTCTATTATTATTTTGGGCTGGACCTCCTCTTTAATCACTCCTTGAGCAAACATTATCAGAACAGCTTTAATAAATATTTTTTTTCATGCCAAAAGTTATATGGCAAGGACTAAATCACACTTTTGCAAAGAATAAATGAATAATAATTATTAAACAACACAATTGTGTTCCATAAATAAAATCTATGGGGTTTATTTACTTAGGAAGAATTGTTTCTTTAAATATCCAATCATGTTCAAAGGCAATTCAAAAAATTTGTTTTAATGGATTCAATGACTGAATTAGGCTAGGTGAACACTTTTCAAAATGATTGTTTTCTACTGTAGCGCCACCCCCGAAAGAGCTGCTGGTTGATTTAGGATCGGCGTATTAAGTTACCAAGTTCTTCTGTCTAGGGGTGATACTTGTGAGTGTGGATGAAAGAACAAGTGTCCAGCCGGTACCGTGAGTTTCCAATGCTTTATTCCCAGGCCAACAAGGCCAACATCAACAGTACACACAGTAGAGAAATAGGTTGATGAATAGGAAGAACTTGTAGCATCAGGCCTTGGACATCAGAAGCATAGAGAGCAAGCCTGCTCTCGGCACAGATAATTCAAACGTCTCCACCCTTGCCAGGGTGGGTAAGTGCCCTTTGGACAGGCAGTTAACTCGGACCTGGCAGCCAAAGGGTCACTCGCAATAATCAGATCACTGGGAGGAAACAATGCCTCTGCCACAGGCGTAGTACATTTTCTTAGTATAATCAGAGTATAAGGATAGCGAATCCTCCCAGTAAGTCCCAGTAAGGATCACCTACTGACAGCAAAAATAAGGTACCTGTCATGTAGCGTGGTGATCGGATCCCCGGTGGTTCGTCCAGGCCTCGCAGACAACCTCTGCACTCAGGTTCTCACGAGCCAATCCCCCACCGTTCAGCCTCCAGCTTAGAATCTGGAACCCAGCAAGCCGCTGGGGTCCCTTTCTTCATCAAAAGAAGGCTCTGCATGGTGCACAGCCTCAACCCGGCAGGCCATGAGGATGGGGCGCGCGGATGCGCGCAACCTGAAGGTGGATGCCGCACCTGGAACTCGGGCCCTGCAGACTAACTCAGCAAAATGTCCGGTGCCCCAGATATACCCCCTGCCAGCATGCCCAAAGAGGTAAACTCTTCTGATTGGCTGCTGGGGAAGGATGGTTCTGTCAGAACCCCTATAGCGCCAATATAGGACACACAGACTGACCCGAGAGGACTAACAATTAGTGAATGGGAGCAACTGAAATCTCCCATTCCCCACTAACTTTAGCGTAACACCCCACTAATTTTAAGGGGGGGCACTACACTACTTTTTTTAGTAAATGAACCCCATTAAGTCAGAAAAACATGGGTTCTAATTACAAATTAAGTTGAAGAGGTTCTGTTTAAAGATGGTTTATATAACAAATGCAAAATGCTTAAAGAGGTATTAAACCCATAACCCAACATTTAATATAATGCACCTCACTAATCCAGTAGAAATTCTTAAGTCCTCTTCCCCTGGATACCTCAGAAGCAATAATCTTCTGGTGCTGCAGGGGTTAATAAAAGCAGCTACACCTGTGACAGGCACAAAAAGTACTGACAGCAGCGAAAAGTGCTGACTGTGCTCATCCTTTCTGCCCCCCATGCTGCATTTATAAAACCCCATATTGTACGTTCCCACAATACAAAGCGTTCTGTAATTGTAAGGCGAGCAGATGAATGAATTATCTGCCTCCTCCAATCACAGTATGCTTTGTATTGTGCAAAATTACAGTATGGGTGGTATCATGTAGCATGGGGCAGAAAGGGCAGGCCTAGTCGGCACTTTTGATGAAGGCCTGTGGCAGTTGCTGATAGTAACCCGCACAGCACCAAAAGACCACTGCTGCAGGGGTGCCTGTGGACAGAGGACTGAGGATTTCTACCACCAACACAACACTACATTGTTGGTAAACATTGTCCCTGGAGGTTTTTTAAAAAAAAATTATAATAATTCACGCATAGCTTTTTATTTGGTCTTCCTTGCTCATATCTAAGGCACACCCATCATTTGAATTCTCTTCATATCCATTTTCATACTTTTATACACCTACTGGAATGTAACAGATTAACTTAATGCGTTTATGTAAGTTGTGCCTGCAGGGAAGAATTTGTGCTCCGCAAGGATGTACAATAAAACCTTTGTAAAAAAAAGTATAGACTTTTTAGGTAACTGACGATGAAAAAAAATGTACTCATAAATGCTCCTGTAATCCTTCTTTTGTTATCCAAACTGTTGTCTCTACAACACAGCACCTCAGCATCGCTAGCCTGCATTCAAGATGGGACATCCTGCTATGCACAGTTTTATCTACACTCACCCAGATTTAAAGGAAAATGTTTTTTTCACCTTAATGCAATCTATGCATTAAGGTTAAAAAACTTCAGTGTATACCGCCTCCCCTCCCCGAGCCCCCGTTTTACTTACCTGACCTGTCAAAAGTCCCGCGCGCGGTCCCGAGATCCTCTTCGCCGCTCAGCCTGGCCGCTGGTTGGCTAAAGCGGATGGATTGAGAGCAGCGCAGCCATTGGCTGGCGCTGCTGTCAATCATATCCAGTGACGCGGCGCACCAAGGGGCGGGGCCGAGTGATACAGTGAGCGGCTATGGCCTCTCGCTGTATCACGGAGCGCGCCCGCAATTACTCACCACCATGCGAGCTCTCGCATGACTGTGGTCTGTACTTGCAGGGAGGACCAGAGACAGCCGCCGAGGGACCCCAGAAGACGTGGATCGAGGCCACTCTGTGCAAAACTAACTGCATAGTGGAGTTAAGTATAACATGTTTGTGTTTAAATGAAAAAATTTTTTCCTTTACTAACACTTTAAGCTAACTTTTGTTAGATAACATGCACAGAGGCCAGTACCTGCACATGATCATGCACAGATGCACAAAAACATGTTTGGAAACCTGTGTAGTTGCAGGATAAGAATGGTTATGCTCTGGACAACCTTGATTCCAGGGTCCTATGTATTAAAATTGTGCTACCATGGACATGTCCAAATTGTCATTTCTACAGTCACTGTTTTAATATGAGCAAAAATGACTTTCACTTCTAAGCCCGTCTACATTAGCATTGCTACCTGTCCGGGATTCACCCAGACAGTTCAGGTTTTGAATCATGTGTCTGGGTTTTAGTCCACCTGAAACCCGGACACATTATCCAGACAGGAATGTGGCTCGGAACAGGGCTTGACAGGAGGGTGAGGGGGCACTATGTGCACCACATTACTATTCTCTTTGGAGTGCCCAAAGGTGTCCCAGGTCTGTTGCAATCCTACAGTGTATACTAAAACAAAAAAAAAATTACTATGTGTTCGGGTTTGGCTTGATGAAAAAGTGTCAACCATAGTCTACATATATATGTCAAACTAGATACTTTAGAAGAAGCTGTATAGTAGCAGACTACATCATACAAAGAGCCTTAGTATGACCCCTAACCTTGCAGCTTGATAATTATATGCTCCAGGCAGTAACAATTCTGGCCTTTATGTCAGGTTATGTCTTGCTCATAAGCAAAATAAAGCAATAAATAAAAAAGGCAGGCAGGTAATATTTAGCCCATAGAGTGATCTTAAAATGAAGAACCAAGACATTTCAGCCAAATCAATAAAACAAATACCACAAACAAAACTCAATGGCATGAGGCCTATTTATGTGTATTTTAAGGCTCTATAATGTTCATGGAATAAGATCAAATACAGCTTAGCGTACAACACATACTGTATGTATGACCTCTATCACACCTGTCTTTTGCTAGATGTGTTTAGCATTGTAATAAAATAGAAATCCATCAAAATGCATGTCCAAACATATTATTGTATGTTTAATGCAATTTACATTGCAGCGTAATAACATAAGTCAACATATATGAACACATATTACTTCATGCATACACATGTGCTGACACAGTGAGGTGTTTGGTTGATTTCAATACAAAATGTATCTGGAAAAAAATGGGCAAGAATGGTACTATCCTTATTAAGCCTCGTACACACGACTGGTTTTCCTGCCAGGAAAACTGCCAAGAGAGCTTTTGGCCAGGAAAACCGGAGGTGTGTATGCTTCCTCGCAGTTTTCCCATCAGGAAAACAGATGGGAATCCCGACGGGAGAATAGAGAACCTGCTCTCTATTTTCCCGTCTGGATTTCCGGCAGCTTTTTTGCCGCCAGATTTACTAATACTCTATGGGAAACACTGCGAGGCAGTGCCCATGGAGCATACACACGACTGGAATTTCCGGCCAAAGCTCCATGGCAGTTTTCCTGCCAGGTTCTCGGCTTTCCCCTCTGTTTTCACAGTGGACTTTTTACCGCCGTGAAAACCGAGTGTGTGTACAGGGCTTTAGAGTACAAACCTACTTTCTAATTGTATATAATGTACGGTAATAAAAATACCCCATGCGTTAAACTAAAGTTGGCCAGACATGGTTAATAACAGGTTACATAGTTACATAGTAGGTCAGGTTGGAAAAAAAGACACAAGTCCATCAATTCCAACCTATGTGGAGGTTCTCCAGCTACATAAATGAGGTGGATAGAGGAATTCCCCCCCCAGCTTGGACCATGTATTCTGACAATGGCACCCAACCCTGTCAGAGTACATTGCTGCAGCCACTGATCAATGGAAATTGTTCTAACATTTCCCTTCAACAGAAGTTTATTAAACAATCGACTTCTGACAAGTAGGGGAACTCGCACATTGACCAAAATTCAGCCAGTCCCGATTGGACTGGCTGAATTTCAATCAGTGCATGGCCAGCTGTAGTGGACTGACCCCATTTTTATTTTACATAGAAAAAAATATTTCTTTCTTGCCTTGAATAATGAAGTCTATTGTTCCTGAACAGCCAAGCATAAACAGTCTAAATCACATGATCTCTATTAATTATTACTGAGAGTTGGTTACATTTTTCAGCAGTGAGATGAGAAGACCACAAAAATGCTACATATTTAAACATAATCACTACACCACCAGTCAAAAGTTTTAGAACACCCCCATTTTTTTATTAACATTTACGGAGTTTAATGCCCCAATGTACTCTGAAAATAAAGCATAGAACAGATAATCAATAAATAATTTAATAATTTTCTTTAACAAAATGTAATCTACATTTTTGACTCATCAAAGTAGCCACCTTTTGCAGATATAACAGCCGAACACGTGCATGGCATTCTTTCTACAACAGAAATCAAATATTGTTTAGAAAGTTCTTCCCAACACTTTTGCAAAGTTTCCCTATAAATGTGTTGCACTTGTAGCTGGCTTTGCTTCACCGTTCTGTCCAGTT
Source organism: Rana temporaria (assembly GCF_905171775.1). Taxonomy (NCBI): domain Eukaryota; kingdom Metazoa; phylum Chordata; class Amphibia; order Anura; family Ranidae; genus Rana; species Rana temporaria. The sequence continues at coordinate 368,985,319 of NC_053490.1, forward strand.
TATCCCAAGCCAGCTTGATGGGGTTTATGTCCAGAGACTGTGCTGGCCATTCCATGATTTGAAGCCTACTGTCGTGTTCTTTTCTTCTAAGGTAACTCAAACACAGTCTGGAGGTATGTTTTGGGTCATTATCTTGCTGTAGGATGAACCCCTGACCAACTGGTATATTCCAGAGGATATTGTATATCACTGCAAAACGCTGTGGTAGTAGTTTTGATTTAGGGTGCCACTCACTCCGGCTCTGGATCCAGCAAAACAGCTCCAGGCCATCATGCTTCCTCCCCCATGGTTGACAGTTGGTGTCATACACCAAGGAACCATCCTTTCACCTACTCAACAGCATACAAAAACTCTGGGTGATAACCCAAACATCTCAAATTTTGATTAATCGATCCATAAGTCTTTCTTGCAATCCTTAGTAGTCCACTGGCGATACTTCATGGCCAAAGCAAGCCTCTTTTTCTTATTTTGCCATTTTAGCAATGGCTTTCCTACAGCTAAACAACCTGTTAAACCTGCAGCTGGAAGTCTTCTCTTCACAGTTAAAACTAAAACTTGCTGACTTCAATCAGTGTTAAGCTGTGCTTGAACCTGTTGTCCTGTGAGCCATATGTCACACAAACTGTTGACCCTCAGAAACCTGTCTTCTGATTCTTTTGTAGTTTTGAGTCTGCCAGACCAACTTCTGTCAGGTGCCTTTTGATGGAACCCTGGCTTTCTTTGGAAGTTCTCTAAAGGGTTATAATTGTCTGTTTTCCTTTGTTAATTGCCCTTTTCTCCCCATTTTGACAGCAATCTAATATTTCCTGCAGTACAATATTGTCTGTGTCTAAGAGGGTGTTGTAACACAGTCTGCTTCAACACTGCTTTTTTACAGACAGAGAGCTTGTAAGTAATCAACATTGGGGCACCTGTACGAATTGTTAGCATAAACTTTATTAATTACTTACATTGCTGCAGAACAACCCATTATCTCTGAAATGTACATTATTTTTCCTAAACTTTTGTTTTCACTTCTGGCAGTTCACAGCTTGTCTTTGAACCATTTCAGGTTATTTACTGGACTTGAACTGTTTAAAATTTCATAAAAAATGTGGAATTTGGAAAAATGGCAGTGTTCTAAAACTTTTGACTGGTAATATACAAATTTAAACTCTCAGGGCTAGATTCACGCAGAATGGCATAACTTTGTGCGGGCGTAACGTATCCTATTTACGTTACGCCTCCGCAACTTTTACAGGCAAGTGCCGTATTATCAAAGAAAAGTTGCGGCGGCGTAGCGTAAATAGGCCAGCGTAAGCCCGCCTAATTCAAATTGTGAAGAGGTGGGCGTGTGTTATGTAAATCAGGCTTGACCCAACGATTTTTGACTTTTTCTCCCAAACGGCGCATGCTCTGTCCGTGGAATTTCCCAGTGTGCATTGCTCCAAAGTACGCCGCAAGGACGTCATTGGTTTCGACGTGAACGTAAATGACGTCCAGCCCCATTCACGGATGACTTACGCAAATGACGTAACTTTTTCAAATTTCGACGGTAACGGCGGCCATACTTAACATTGGTACGCCGCACTTACGCCACCATATAGCAGGGGTAACTATACGTCGGGAAAAGCCTAACGTAAACGGCGTAACTGTACTGCGTCTGCCGGGCGTACGTTCGTGAATTCGCGTATCTAGCTGATTTACATATTTTGACGCGTAAATCAGCGTACACGCCCCTAGCGGCCAGCGTAAATATTGAGTTACGATCCGACGGAGTAAGAGACTTTTGCCTGTCAGATCTAATAGATATCTATGCGTAACTGATTCTAAGAATCAGGCGCATAGATACGACCCGCCGGACGCAGAGATACGACGGCGTATCTGGAGATACGCCGTCGTATCTGCTCTAAGAATCTGGCCCTCAAGGTTTGACCTCATATTATATGGTTTTGGTAAATCTGAAGACAAAATTCTGCAGAAAATCAAATAGTGTGTAGAGGGGTCTTAGAATAGCACAGTTCTATGATATATACACCAAACGTACCTGGTACCCCCAGCTGCTTCCACTCTGGTACTTAGAATACTGATTGCCTGCACCTGAACTGTTACGATTCATATTGTAAGAATCTTCCAGGGTTTCATATGCGGAAGCTATCGAAAAGAAGTGTAAAAATAATTAGTTCTGTAGTAGCACACACTCCAATAAATAATTACAGCAGCGAAAAACATTAGGAAAACTATTTGAATGTAAAAAAACGTATAAGTAATTATGGTTTGTTCTCTCCTTCTCTCTGAGTGCAGTCCACCCAGTAACCTTCAGACCTGATCCAGCAATGTTTGCTGTGTAGTCCTGCCAGGCCCTGTATGGCATTCACAAAGAAAATCTCTAGCTGGCTTTTATTTTTCATGAGCATGCGTGTCGTTGCCCCATTCTTGTCTATAGGAAGGCCTTACTATTATTTTACAGGATTTATATAGTGCTAACAGTTTGTACACCATTTTACAACATTAGGGCAGACTGTACAGTTACAATACAATTCAATACAGGAGGAATCAGAGGGCCGTACTCATTAGAGCTTACAATTTAAAAGGGAGGTTCAAGCGATACAAAAGGTAATAACTGTGGGGGGATGCGCTGATGGAGACAGTGGAAGTACAGTTGTTAGGTGGAGGTGGGATACGCTTCTCTGAAAAGAAGGGTTTTCAGGGAACACCTAAAAGTGTACAGAGTAGGAGATAGCTGGACAGATCGGGGTAGAGAGTTCCATAGGATTGGAGAGGCTCAGAAAAAGTCCTGGAGGCTAGCATGGGAGGAGGTGACAAGGGAGCCGTTTTCATCAGTTTGGACTGATCGTGTGTACAAGGCCTTAATTCAATTTGTTTGGTAAGTGGCAGCCAATGAAGAGATTGGCAGAGAGGGGTAGCAGACACTGAATGGTTGGTAAGGTGGACGAGTCTGGAAACAGAATTTAAGATGGACTGAAGGTGGGGTAGCCTATGTAAAGGTAATCCAAGGAGTAGTCGAGGCGAGAGATGACCAGAGAGTGAATTAGAAGCTTTGTGGTGTCATTGGATAAGAAGAGGCATATTTTTGGAGATGTTGCGAGTTGAGGTTGCAAGCTTTTGACAGTGACTGGATGTGGGGCCAAAAGGAAAGTTTGGAGTCCAGGATTACACCTAGAATCCTGACATTGGGGGACGGGTTTATGGTTGTGCCAATGATCTTGATGGAGAAATCAGGAGAAGGGGCACATGGGGAAGGAAATATTATGAGCTTAGTTTTGGATAGACTAAGTTTGAGTAAGTAGTGTGACATCCAGGCTGGTATGTTGGTCAGTAAATTAGTAATGCGTGATGAAACTGGTGTTGTGAGCTGAGGAGTAGAGAGATAGATTTGGGTGTCGTTAGCAAAGGAATTATATTGAAAGCCATGGGAGGCTACCAGCTGACCCAGGGAGGAGGTCGAGAATAGGAGAGGTTCAAGAAAATAACCTTGGGGAACCCCGACGGAGAAAGGAAGAGGAGAGGAGGTGGAAATGAAAGTGACACTGAAGGTGCGGTGGGATATGTAGGATGAGTACCAACGAAGAATACATATTCCACAAAACCGCTGGATGCAGCCATTAGTATGATCATTTCATAAGAAAACATGGTGTTGCCACGCCCATGCGCAGTATTAGGTGGAGCCTGCTGGAAGTTTTTTTTTGCGAAAGCTATGGAGCCCCAGACATGGCCACACAGTGACCATCACTGGATCAGGGCTGCAGGTAAAATTGGTACTGTGTGGACTACACACAGGTGGTAGGAGGGAATTAAAGCACACCTTCACCTAAGGTTAACAGTATGAGGCACAGTCTTTTTCAAAGTCCTGGGTACAACTCACTGATGTGGTTTATTCAGGTGACAAGTAGTATTAAATATAGATAGATATGAAAGTATTCCGATATTCTTACAAGCAGTAAATGAGCTTTAAAACAAACCATCCCTGATTTCTTTAACTGCATGTACTGTGAATTAATTAATTCTTAATTATCCTCAAAGAGCACATCAAAGACTCTAAAGTAGGGTTTTGGTCACTTTCCAACAGCTTATAAGCACCTGGTGTTTGTTTACAATATAAGGAGTGGCAGGCTACCAAGATACTATTCTCAATAGAAAATAAAGGGGATGCGAAAATCCTAAACAATAATTTCTCTTGGTGGTCGGACAATGGGATTTATGGATGTCCATTCTCTGCTCACCCCCATGAGAATAATTACATTCGAAGCCCTTAGATCTTCTCATGATATTCCCCTTCGGGAGCATTATAGTTATCTGCAAATCAGACACTTCCTCCAACAACTCATGAGGGCCCAGCCCACCCCATACGCTTTGACCCCCTTTGAAAAAATTTGTAAGGCTCAACCTCACTCTCCGGGTTTGATATCCTTAATTTATTATTTTATCATTTCCTCAAGGAAGCCCCCAGTGAGAGCATATCATCTCCAATGGGAGGAAGACTTAGGTAAAAAAACTGGATCCAAAGGAATGACAGATCATAACGGTGTACCTTATGAAGAGTTCCAGGAAAGTCCTCACCCTGGAGAATGCATACAAGATATTCTATAGGTAGTATTACACGCCAGCCAAGATAGCTCGTTTTATTCCTTCCTATTCCCCTAATTGTTTCCGGAGTTGTTCCCTGGAAGGCACTATGGCTCACATTTGGTGGACATGTCCTAAGGTGTGCAGACTATGGGTCCGGGTCTATTCCCTTCTAGGTAATATGCTTTATTCCAACCTTAAGAAGGACCCGTATGAAGCTCTTTTATGTAAACCCATCCTTGTACTTCTACGTCCGGAACGCCAATTAGCCCAGCACCTTTTTAATGCTACTAAATTGACCATTGTGAGGGCGTGGAAAACCCCTGTGCTCAGCTTTGAGGCAGTTAAAAAAAAAAAATCGCATGAATGATATTATGATAAAACGAAAAGCTAACGCCCCTCACCTCTGACACCTATAGCAAATTTCTCAGGGTCTGGCAACCTTGGATAACAAGTCACCAACCTTCCAGATTTAATACTCAACTTCTTTCAATTTAGGGACCTCTGGATGCACCCCCCCCCCATTTTTCTCTCTTATGAACTCTTCACCCCCTTCTTTTCTTTCTTGTCTGTTTCTTCTCTCTTTGGCAGATCTCCTCTTCTACCCTCTATAGTCTACCTGTTCATTTCACTTTCTTGGGTACTTCTCTCTGAGACTCCTGACTTAAAGTCGTTCCAGTGCTGTTGGTTATGGAGTTACAGGACACTCAGAACAGAGATATAAAGCACAATTAAACTAAATAACTTTACTTTTTACCTTGTTTTTTTTTGCAATTCACCTGATAATTGTGCAGTTAGTCTCTGAACGTTTATACCTTTTATCCTCTTATTGTACCAATGACTGTTGTAGCACGTATATAGTATCCCGTTATTGGGATTCTCCTTTTGATTATATGTTTGATGTACCCATCACACTGTTGCACTGATCTGCTGTGATTGTTTCTTTTTCTATCAATAAACTTTTGTAAAAGAAAATAAAGGGGAAAATAAATATGATTTCAGTGCCGCTGTTGTGAACATTAAAGATATATTTGTCCACAATGCCTATACAGTAGCTGCAGGGGTAATTGTGGGCTTGTGTTCAGAATGTGTAACTACTTAAAGTGGTTGTAAAGGATCAAATTTTAATTTTTTTAAATAACAAACATAGTGGCCCCGAACAGTGTTTTCTGGGGTCCCACGACGGCTGTCTCGGCTCCTCCCCACCTCAGATAACCCCCTCTGGGAAGTGCTTTTCCAAGGGGGTTACCTTGCGAGCACGCTGCCGAGTCCTGTATTCGGCGTCCATGACCGCCAATTGCAGGAATCGGACCTGCCCCCTGGCGCCCGTGTCTCTGGATTTGATTGACAGCAGCGCAAGCCAATGGCTGCGCTGCTATCAATCTAGCCAATTAAGAGCAGAGAAGACCAGGCAGAGGAAGTGCGCGTTTTTACGACGTGGTACTCCCAGGGCTCAGGTAAGTAAAACGTGGGGGGGGGGGCTGGGGGGCCGCTAATCATAGGATGCATTAAGATGAAAAAACATGAATCTTTACAACCCCTTTAGGTGTGCAAAGGCTGAGCAAATATTTACTTTAATGTGATTCTGGAGAATGGGGCAGTGGGGAAAAACAAGAAAGATAAATAGAGAATGCCAATTGTGCTTCCTGTTTATTTACCTACTTTAGGAAAAGTTCAGATTCGCTTTAAGCACACTGCAGTCATGAATAAAAAAGGGGTGAGTGAGTTCATTAATAAATCTGCACACTTGCAAACATGTGAACTGCAATGGAAGCTCAAAATAAGTCTTCAAATGCAGGGGACTAATGAATGACAAATTGTTCAGTGGACAAAGATGAATCAATTTTTCGTTCGTTTTTTTATATACCTAGTGCAACAAGTTTGGATGGGAAACTCATTAACCTAAAATGTTTCGCTCGTTCATCAGAAAATTTCCAAACTTGTCCTTTTTTTGGCTCAAAAACGTCCCAACAATCCTAAAAATCCAGCACAAATCCATTTAGTAAAGGGTTGCATCTGGTGGGATGTGCTGCCCACCAAATGTGACTGGGGGATCATTTTTGCCACGTCACAATGCAAAGCATCACGACCAAGGCATGTGGGCACCCCTACCTGTTGCCTTTGCAGCTTTAGGCTGGCCATAGATGAGTAATATTTTTGTTAGCTACCAGGGTGAACGAATAAAAAATGTACTGTATTACTTCCCCCATCCACACTTTAGAGGTTGAAGTTGAAAGTCTGCTGAGCTAGACTTTCCCACCATTAGAATACACTGATCAGCACTGGTGGCTATAGTCTGCGCCGCTGATTGAGTGTCAAAAATCCTACTTGGTGGATGTACAGAAGTGGATCAGCAGATCTACTTCTGTACAATCACCCTGCCCATACATGGGTCTACACCTTCTCAACTGGCCAAATTTCATTCAATTTTTTAGCCGACTTAAGGGGGATCAGTTGTGGGGCAGTAAAAATTCAGCTCAGCTGCCTATTTATATGATTTATATGATCCCCAATCACATGTGTAAACATAGCCTAATTAACCGGATTTAAGAATAATTCCAATCAACAAGAGAAAGCAATTAGTGAGCTGATGCATTCCAGCTAAGACCCCTCTCACATGGGGCAGACTCCGCCTGCTCAGCGGGGAATCTGTCCACTGATCCCTGCAGAGTGCAGACCAGGCAGATGGCTTTTCTGTGTCCATTCTGCCTAAAGCGGAGTTCCAGGCTTTTTTTGTTTATTAAAAGTCAGCAGCTACAATAAGTTTAGCTGGTAACTTTTAATAAACAGACACCTACCTGTTCCATGGTCCAGCTTGTTTCAGGCCAGGCGCGCACTGCACATGTGCTCTCCCAGTGGACAGCCAATCTCGTGATAGGTCCAAGAAGATTTCCGAGAGGGAGGGGCCACCTAGGGGGAGATGAGTCGCCGCCTAGGCAGCCAGTAGGCAGAAGCAGGAAGTCACACTCAAAACAAAGCACCCACTCTCCCACCCAAAAAATGACATGCCAAATGTGAGGAGCGCTTAAAGCGGAAGCTTCGCTTTTGGGTGAAACACCCCTTTATGCAGAGCAGACACAGCCCACTGCCTATGGTCCACCCTTGTGAATGCAGCCTAACACTGCAGTTGTGCTGTGAAAATGGCTCTGTTTACTGTAATCAGGACGAAGTCTTCTAAGACGAAACGACGTAGGGTAGTGGCGTGCTGACGTCTATAACCGCATACTGTGTCCCGGAGTGAACGGGCTGTGCTAGCCGGCCGGCAATTATATTCACAAGCAAATTTTATCTACATTTTTGTAAGTGTGGTTTTAATTTTTTACAATAAATTGCTATATGGGTTCACACGATGTCAGCTCTTTTCCTTCTCCATATTGGTTTTAAACAACACTGATCATCGGTCCACTGTGGGAGAAATTTCGGCTCTCGGATATCCTGCCACACAAGCCCTTGGCTGGGGAGTAAGCCATCTGCCGTCAGAAGATCTCTGGTTGGGATCCTCCCCTCTGGTAAGGGGCAGTGTGATTGAAAGGTGGATGTGTCTTGTCTATCCATGCACTATTCTGAGGTTTTCTTGCATTGATGTCACTATCTGCTTGAAGGAGAACGATATTTTACTGCTATCAAATATCATCAGATGCACTTTTTTGTGTTTGAAAAACAGACTTATTTTTCAGCCTTTACTTTTGGTTTATATATTATTTGTAACCATTGGGATAATTTATCTCACCTATGGGGCAAATCACTTGTTCCATGTGAATTCATTTTATTTGTACCATATCACTATGTGTCAAAGATACTAGAGTGTTCACATTAGTTGCGCAGCTTGTTTTCCATTGTACTAGTTTTTTGTGGGTATCTCACATTTTAAGCTGCTAGCATTTTCATTTATTTTGTTCATTTACCTAGACAGCGCAGTATCACCACATTTTTCACTTGAGACCCAAAAGTGACCTGTGTGCTTCTACATGACCACTGCAAGATATTCATCACTTCCTGGTGTGGTATGTAGAATACCTATTTTGCAGCCACACATTGTAATCCATCTTGCCAGCTCTTATGTCACTACAGGAAGTAAAATCCAGTGATAGGAACCACAGTGAGTGGCAGGGGATGGGTTTTGGGCTGGGCACATGTACAGGTTTTTGACCCACCCAGAAGGGTCAAATACCTGCAGCACATGGGTTCAACCAAAGTGGTGGCATTTCACATGGGCCTCCAGAAAAAAATTATATATTGCCTCCTTTTTTACAGGGCTCCCACTGTGTACATGTGTTCCAAAAGTCACATAAATTATGTCAGAAAAAAATAAAATGTTTGCCTGGTTTAAGCTGGCCATACGTGGATTGAAATTTGTCTGCTTCACCAAGGACGAGACAAATTTTGATCCATGTGTGGCCATTGTGGCTGAACTGAAGTCGATCTACTGATTGACTTCTGTTCAACGGGCATGTCGGTATACAGTATTCTCGCCTGATCATCACTGCAGGCAAAAGCCTGCAGTGCTGATCTGTGTATTCTTCCCACTTTCAGAATACAATGAAACAGTGTGGAGGATTGCTAATAACTATGTACCTGTGCTTGATAAACATAGCTCAGAGCTGCTACATCAAGCACCCTCTGGTATCAATAAATCATATACATTATCTCACAAAAGTGAGTACACCCCTCACATTTTTGTAAATATTTTATTATATCTTTTCATGTGGCAACACTGAAGAAATAACACTTTGCTACAATACAATGTAGTGAGTGTACAGCTTGTATAACAGTGTAAATTTGCTGTCCCCGCAAAATAACTCATCATACAGCCGTTAATGTCTAAACCGTTGGCAACAGAAGTGAGTACACCCCTAAGTAAAAACATCCAAATTGGGCCCAAAGTGTCAATATTTTGTGTGGCCACCATTGTTTTCCAGCACTGCCTTAACCTCATGGGCATGGAGTTCACCAGAGCTTCACAGGTTGCCACTGGAGTGGTGGATGTTAGAGATCATGCGCTCCTCCACCTTCCATTTTAGGATGCCCCACAGATGCTCAATGGGGTTTAGGTCTGGAGACATGCTTGGCCAGTCCATCACATTTACCCTCAGCTTCTTTAGGAAGGCAGAAGTCATCTTGGAGGTGTGTTTGGGGTCGTTATGTTGGAATACTGCCCCGCGGCCCAGTCTCTGAAGGGAGGGGATCATGCTCTAATTCAGTAGGTCACAGTACATGTCATGTTATCATTCATGGTTCCCTCAATGAACTGTAGCTCCCCAGTGCTGGCAGCACTCATGCAGCCCCAGACCATGACACTCCCACCATGCTTGACTGTAGGCAAGACACACTTGTCTTTGTACTCCTCACCTGGTTGCCACCACACACGTTTTACACCATCTGAACCAAATAAGTTTATCTTGGTCTCATCAGACCACAGGATATGGTTCTTGGTCTACTTTAACACACCTGCTCCCCATTCACACCTGAGACCTTGAAAACTCAGCGTGCAGCATGCCCCCTCCTGCCCTGCACAGCCATTCACTTGGAAGACCAGTGTGCTGCTGTTTTTCCTCCTCTAACTCTCTATGGTCCTTGTGCATCTAAAAACAGAGGGTATATAATTAAATATAAAAAAGTGGAAAAAAGGTATCTGTATTTATAATGATTTTTAACCAGTTCAGTTCTATAGCAAAAAAAAATGTATCATTATTATTTATTTAATTTTTTGGCAATAAAATTACTTAAATCCCCAGAACATTATATATTTTCTGAAAGCAGAGGCCCTCTAGTATAAAAAGATGAAAGTTGCAAATTAAAAAAATATTATAAAATAAGATTTAGTGCAAACACACTCAATATAATTGCGTTGAGTAAATAAATACCCAAGTCTTAAAATTGCATGCGCAAGTGAAATCGCAAAAAAAAAAAATGGTGCCAAAAAATCTCCAGGAGATGATTATTTAAAAGCTGATGTAAACAGCTCATCAGTTTAAAATGAACCAGGAGCTTCAGTGCTAGAAATATTGTTCCGACTCCGACATTCGCAGTGATATGTCACACGTGTGGTGTGACCGTGGTTTACATATGCATGCACACCCTGTGCTTAATTTGCGAAGGTCAACAGGAGTTACAGCAATTATTAAGAAAAAAGGGTTTAAAATGTATATTATAATTCGTTTTTTATTTGATTGCTGTCACAAAGGGTTAATAAAACTCCATGTGATATCACTGGGCAGGTGACAGGTACTCTTTTTGAAGACATTAGAGGTCTAATAGACACCGATGTCTCCCCTGCCCTTCACACCATCTAACCAAGCACAAATCGACTCAGATGTGTCCCCTGGCTGTAACGGCCAGGAAATGTTGATTCTGAAACTGGAAGTGACACAATCATTGTCATTTCCGATTCTGTTATTTACATGTAAGATTGAGGCATGGATTTTCTTCTGCCTCCCATCGCTCTGAAGCTAAAAGCTGTAATACAAGGGTGGAGGAGGATTGCTGGCATGAGGGGGATGGAACCGCGCCACCAACTCCATGAACATGTCCGGCGACAAGACAGCCATGGCATCACTTTCACCTGGCTGAAGAAAACCCACACAAGCTACTACAGCCATTAGCTTGTAATTAGAGGTTCACTCTTTGGACATACGTAGTACGTCTAAAAGAGCTTAACTAATAAAAATGAATGGGTTGTTTTACAAGGTGAGGGTTTACACTTTTGTAATAACAGCTTGAATATAACAAAACAAAAAAAAGAATGCAAACAGAAGGTATTCATTAAATAATTCTTTAAATAGCTATTCACTGCTAAAAACTTGAAAAACTTGAATTTTTCCCCAGGCCACAACAATCATAAACTTTACACTGCCTCGTAAAATGGAACAAAGAAGGAAAAGTGAAGGTGGAAGAAGGAAAAGACAGAACTTAGGAATTATGAGAATGCCGTGGGGTTTTACAATTTATTCAATTTTTATTAATATATTGCATAACAGACCTTTGTTATCTGGTATACTGTAAACACTGTATATATTTTGAATTATATTTACTTTGAAAAAGATAACATTTTAAAGGAGGGTTGCACCGATTGTACTGATGAAAATGCTCCAAAACCAATACCTTTGCAGGGCAATTTAAGGCCCATACAAAATTATTAGGTTCAAATCGCACTGCAAAGAATCACATGCGATTTGAACAGTAATATGGAGCGATTCCTGTACGAATTACATGCGGTTTCCCACCCGTGACTGTGTAAACCCAGGCTTATCATAGTGATCTCAACCTAAGTTCACACAGCAGCGGTGTGGGAAACCTGCATTCCTGATCAAATCGTATGTGATTCTTTGCAGTGTGATTTGAGCCCATTCATTTTGTTTGGGCTCAAATCGCAACGGAAAGGTATCAGTATTTGGTATCAGTGAGTACTGTATTGCAAGTATAGGTACTCATACTCACCGGTAAAAAGATGCTTTTCGATGCAACCCTAATTTTAAGGCAATTTAGCAAGTAATCAGTGGTGATAAATCATTGCCCAGGTGGAACAAATGTCTCCCTGGGGTATAAGCTACACCCGTAGTAATAAATTGCACAATGCTTTAATTGTGACCAATCACAATAAATTGTTCTTGTAAAGCTTACAGCGCAGAATCATTTTATACATCTTTGTAGTGAGTAGTAGTGCAACTGAGGTACTGAAGTTTTCCGACTTAGCTTGCACGGTGTGGTCTCACCAGTGGCGGCTGGTGCTCAAACCAAAAAAACAAAACAAAAAAACAATTGCAGCCTCACTGTGCCCATCAAATGCAGCCACTGTGCCCATCAAAAGCAGCCACTGTGCCCATCAATTGTCACCACTGTGCCATGCCATCAAACGCAGCCACTGTGCCATGCCATCAAACGCAGCCACTGTGCCATCAATTGTCACCACTGTGCCATGCCATCAAATGCAGTCACTATGCCATGCCATCAAACACAGCCACTGTGCCATCAATTGTCACCACTGTGCCATGCCATCAAACGCAGCCACTGTGCCATCAATTGTCACCACTGTACCATGCCATCAAACGCAGCCACTGTGCCATGCCATCAAACACAGCCACTGTGCCATCAATTGTCACCACTGTGCCATGCCAAACACAGCCACTGTGCCCATCAATTGTCACCACTGTGCCCTTTAATTGTTGCCACTGTGCCAATTGATGCCACTGTGCCCTTTAATTGTCGCCACTGTACCCATTATCGCCACTGTGCCCATTGATGCCACTGTGCCCATTTTTGCCACTGTGCCCATTGATGCCACTGTGCCCATTGTCGCCACTGTGCCCTGTAAAATGCCTCTCCCCTCCCCCGCCCGGCACTTACCTTTCTGGGGGTCAGCCATCCTCCTTCCACGTCCCTCGATGTCTTCTCCCGCCCTCGGTGACGCTTCAGCCAATCAGAACCAGTGAACCTGATTGGCTGAGACGCCTGTCAGTCTTATCCAAGGAACGCACAGGGGGGTGCCTTCCTTGCATAAGCATTCGGAAGCTGACTACAGCCTGATAGGCACTTCCACACAGCCAACCAGCTGCCGTTATTCAGGTGGCCGGCACTCGCCATCCAGCCATCTGAATAGTCGGCGGCAGCGGCAAAAATACATAGATTCATGCAATGCATGAATCTATGTATTTCAGTGGCTGTGCAAGAGCCAGAGGGGGCGGCGCTCCGGCGCCCTCTATAGACGAACCGCCACTGGGTCTCACACTCCATGGCTGATCCTTCAGCATCTAGAAAACCACCTCATGTTTACACTGCTGGCCCATCTATGGCCTCCCGACTCCCATTGAGTCTCTGTCTGCCAGTACTTGGCTTGCATGGATTGCCATGGAGTAGGGAAAAGCTCACCAGCACCTGTTTTCTACTCACATGCTAACTGATGTAGGTGGTACATGGGTCTATACTACATACATTTTTTTGCTGTTGTATATTTATGACGGAGCTCCACCCAAAAGGTTTTTTCTTCCTCTCCACTGACACATTTGGCAAATTTTGGGGCTATGGGGGGGGGGGGCGGGTACCCGGTTTTGACAGGTACTCGCTCCCACTTCCGCATCAAATTAAGCCGGTAGTTGGGCCCCCCTCCTTCCCCCGCAGCCTTCTGGGACACTTCACAGGTCCCATAAGACTGCGGCCCATTCACAAAGCGCAGCACGCTTTGCACATGCGCAGTAGGAGACCGGCTATGATTTGTAGCTGCTGACTTTTAATTTTGTTTTTGGGGGGAGTAGCTGAATTCCTCAGTAGATTTGTTACCGCTACCATTGCTGTTAGTACATTGTAGTCTTATCTTCTCACAACAAAATCAATGCCAGGGATATATCACAAAGTTACCTGTTTCATTAAAAATATATATACAGTTAACATCATGGATCGCTACAAGCTCCCAATACTACAGATGCCAAATTTGTTTATTTATCAAGGTTCAATGTATTTACTGGAAGAAGCAGACTTTTATAAGCCCCGTGTAGAAGGATAAATGGGGCTCTCTTTAGCACTATCTAGCTTCCTAACAAGTTTACATCATCACGGTTAGCTGCTTTACTTTAAAACTGTCCTTAACGTGGACCTTAAATCTTCTGTCCTTGTTGTTTTAACGTTGGAAAGTAAAACATTTTTTTTACCAGTAAATACCTTATACAGCCCACTTCATGTTTCTTGTCTGGTAAAAAACCTAGGCTTATGACATGCACAGCTCACTCTCGTGAGTGTTTGCCAGGAAGGGAGGGGGGGGTGAGACATGAGGGTCAATGAGAGCTGCAAGGATGCAGAGCTGGAGGTGTGCCTCTGTGTGTCTGTGTAAATCCAGGAAGTGAACAGGCATCAGCTTTAGCTGCCCACAGTTAAAATGGTTGCAGCCAGACTTAGTGGAGGGAGATTTTTGCAGCATATTTGGCAAGTACAGAATCACAGTATATATAAAATAATATGCAATGGGGTTGGAGGGAAGCTTTAGAATGGCAAAGTTGTTTTTAATAATGTTAATAATAATGTTTTTATTACAAATGATATGAGCAGACTGCAGTTACTCTTTAACATGGTTTTATCCAGGGCTGTCCTTTCCATTGGGCACGCTGGGAAGTTCCCCGGGGGCCCCACTTGCCTGGGGGGCCCCCATCGGCTGCCCAGCGACCCCAGTAAAAAATGGTGGAGAGCAGCGGGTCAGAACTGTAGAACTGTATCGTGTCTACAGTCTCTGAGGAAGAGTCTGAAGAGAAGTCAAGAGTGGGAGCGCCGCCAGGATGGGGGTCACGGGAGAAGTCAGACATGAGGAGACAGTAGAATAAAACCAGAGCAGCCAAGCTGGAGCCATCTGACTGAGCCATGCATGTTGCACCTGAGAGGAGGTCAGTGATAGCGCCGCCAGGCCAGTCTAAGTGGCGGGTGGTTGCTGATGTATTTTCTCTACGGAAGGTGGTCTCTGGTCACCAGAGTGCCCCACACATCAGAGTTCCTGGTGTTCCCACTTACATCAGAGTCTGCAGGATTCCCCCTTACAGTGTGCAAGGACCCTGATGTAAGTGGGAACTCTGATGTAAAGAGAAAGCAGTGAACTCTGATATAAGGTGGTCTCTGGTCACCAGAGTCCCCCTCCACATCAGAGTTCCCCCTTACATCATGATCTGTAGCGTTCCCCTTTACATAAGAGTTCCCTTTCACTGTAAGGGGGAATCCTGCACACTCTGATGTAAGAGTAAACTCTGAGCAGGCTGGGTTATAGTAACCTAATCTTCATGTCAATGAAGAAATTTGTAAAACTGTAATTTTAGGTACTTTTTTTGCAGTGCCAGTAAAAAAAATGTGGTTCTGACAGTAAATTTTATGATTTTTACGATTTTTATGATTTTTGTCAGTAAATTCTCGTGCACGATTGTGTAGACAGGGCCCCAGTGCACTGTATTGCCCGGGGGCCTATAATGCTCTTAAGATGCCACTGGTTTTATCCCTTTGCATTGGTCACTTGTAGGGGCATCTGCCCTTCCTAGGGTTGGCACCTCATCCCTTTAAACCCAAACACATATTAATTACACAGGTTCTGTGGCTGATTAAGGTGGTAATTATACTCAATTAGTGCTTCATCTGCATTAAATTAGCCTCAGAAGCTGTGTAATTAATATGTGTTCGGGTTTAAAGGTATGAGGTGGCAACCCTAGCCCTTCCTCCATACTTGCCAGCTCAGTTAACCATAATGCTCCCGTTCGTACCACAAGTTGAAGCAACTCTAGCAGATAAAACTGTAGAATTCAGTGACCTCAGGCATGAGGGTCAATTCTGAGGTTGTAATGCTCACACCTGGTTATGGCTATAAAATTTTCATCTCAGTTCTCTTACTAAGACTGATTCCACACTAGGGCCAAGGGTCCATTAGAGGTAAAGAGCCACTAGTTTTAGCTGCGCTTTACCGCTTGTTAAGCAGCACTTTTTGGTAGGCTAGGGGTTAAAAGCACCCGTGTTGCTGCGCTTCCGCTACCCATTCATTCCAAAGGGACTACACTGCCCCAAAGATGCTGCTTGCAGAACTTTTTTTGCCATCCCGCTAGCGCACTGCCCCACTGTGAAAGCACTCAGGCTTTCACACTGGGGAGGCATGAGAGGCAGTTTTCAGACACTTTTTTTAGCGCTAAAATGCCCAAAAACTGCCTCGGTGTGAAAGGGGGTCTAAAAGTTCCCTACAGACACCCTTTGTCAAATTAACAAACATTTGCATTGAGCAATGGTTGTTGTTTTTTGTAAGTGCACCTTGACAGCCATTCCCTGGCTGGCCTTTCTTCCTGGAATAACATTGGTTGAGTGGGTTTCTCAGTTATTTTCCCCTAATATAAACAAGCAGTAGGAATGTATTCATTGCCATTATATCAAATAGGAGTATTGACTGATTAAAAGATGATTACTAAACTACTGTGCCCCTCCTCCTTTCTCCATAGGCATAAATATGCCTACTTGACTCAGCCAAATGTGTATATCTGTAGACCAGGGGTCTCAAACTGGCGGCCCTCCAGCTGTTGTGAAATTACAAGTTCCATGAGGCATTGCAAGGCTGACAGTTACAAGAATGACTCCCACAGGCAGAGGAATGATGGGACTTGTAGTTTCGCAACAGCTAGAGGGCCACCAGTTTGAGACCCCTGCTGTAGACATATATTTCAGTGGTAAGAAGATATCAAATAATGCATCGTACAATGAAAACAAAAAAGAAGAAAATGTGTATGCCATCTATTGAATCTAATGTCCATGTTGTCTCCCCAAAATTAGGTATACGCCGTTGTATCTCTGAGATCCGTCCGTCGTAACTATGCGCCTGATTCATAGAATCAGGTTACGCATAGATCTCTCAAAGATCCGACAGGTGTAATTGACTTACACAGTCGGATCTTAGGCTGCAATTCTAGGCCGGCCGCTAGGTGCCGATTCCATTGCAGTCGGCGTAGAATATGCAAATGACTAGTTACGCCGATTCACGAACGTACGCTTTGCCCGTCGCTGTAAATTTACGTAGTTTCCGTAGAGATACGCGGCGTAAAACGAAACCTGCCCTCTAGGTGGTCTAGCCAATGTTAAGTATGGCCGTCGTTCCCGCGTCAAAATTTGAAATTTCACGTCGTTTGCGTAAGTCGTCCGTGAATGCCGCTGGACGCCATTTACGTTAACGTCGAAACCAATGACGTCCTTGCGACATCATTTAGCGCAATGCACGTCGGGTAATTTTAGGGACGGAGCATGCGCAGTACGTTCGGCGCAGGAACGCGCCTAATTTAAATGGTCCCCGCCCAATTTGAATTAGGCGGGCTTGCGCCGGGCGGATTTACGCTACGCCGCCGCAAGTTTACAGGCAAGTGCTTTGTGAATCAAGCACTTACGCTGAAAACTTGCGGCGGTGTAACGTAAATGGGATACGTTACGCCGCCGCAGCGTAGCCCAATTCTATGTGAATCTGGCCCATTGTCCGTTCAGCACATGGTGATAAAAAAAGAATCCCAAAAATGAGTAGAGAAAATGGGAAACAATTGCACCGCAACCATTTTGAAGCACCACTATGTTTTAAAAGTATAAAAGCGCCTTCCAATGAAATACGTCACATAAATGCCTCTATAATAAAGTGTGCCAACAACCAGCACCAGACACAAATCACCATGCAGAGAAGTACATTTAAAAAACAACATTCACCAGTACTGTGGGAGGGAACTGCGTAGAAGCAGCTTGCAACATCATTTTGAAAATACTATCCAGTATCCACCAACAAAATCTGCTGCTTTTGTGCAAATAAAAAAAATGTCATAATTTAAATAAAAATTGAGCACCTATATGACTTTGAGCTTACACAGACATGTAATCAAATAATAAAAACAGTACAGACTACATAAAGTCCTATGGCTGTTTTGATTTTTGTAAAGGCACTAAAATACTGCATGGGCTATAGAGAGTACAAAATATACCATGCAATAGCCGTACACTATAGTGGAATACTATTAAGCTGCTGCACCACTTTTCTGGCATTATTAATGTGTTGCACCTCATTATTAAAAATAAATCTGCACCAGTTTTGGTTCTGACAGCGACTCGTGCGCTAAATTTAGGCAGTTCTAATTTGCTTTACCTCTACACTGTGTTGTAGAACCTTCACCATATTCAAATTAAAATACTTACTGGCCCAGATTCAGGTAGAACCGCGCAATATTTGCGTGGGCAAAGGGCAACGATTTTTGCTCTGCGCCCACGCAAATATTTCGATTTGCCCGCGATTCACGGAGCAGTAGCTCCGTAAATTGCGCGGGCGCTATGCTAATTTGCCCTGCGTAAGGGCGCCTAATGTAAATGATCCCGCCGGGGGCGGGAATCATTTAAATTAGGCGCGCTCCTGCGCCGAGCAAACAGCGCATGCTCCGTCGGGAAACTTTCCCGACGTGCATTCCGGCAAATGACGTCGCAAGGACGTCTTTTGCTTCTAAGTGAACGTGAATGGCGTCCAGCGCCATTCACGAATCACTTACGTAAACGACGTGAAATTCAAATTTCACGAGCGGGAAGGGTGGCTATGAGTAGGAGCAGCCTTACGCTAAAGTCGCCGTACGGAAACTCCGTACCTTGCGTGCGCAGGGCCCGCGCAACTTTTGTGAATCGGTGGTAGTATGCAATTTGCATACTATACGCCGATCACAATGGCCGCGCCCCCTAGCGGCCAACGCAAGAATGCAGCCTGAGATATGAAGGCATAAGGAGGCTTATGTCTGTCATATCCTAGGCTGCAGTCCGCGTAGCGATGTTCCTGAATCAGGGGCATTCGCTACGCGGGAGCAAAACAGCTATTGCGCCGCGCAACCTATGGTTGCGCGGGCGCAATAGCTTCTTGAATCTGGGCCACTGTCTGTATCTTATGAAAGTGGAGCTAATTAGGACTAACTTTCTTTTGGTGCACAAAGATAGATTTAGCAAAATGCATATATTGAAGGAGTGTCAGACCGAAACATAAAAGAGCACAAATTAATTTATTGATGTTGTGTTAAAAGACTGCCAAGGCATTTCGATGGTCAAAGGAACACCCCCTTTATCAGAGCATTAGTTAAAAAAGAGAAACTTGAGTGGACTAAGGCTGAGTTCACACTATGTGCGGCCACCGGACACAGCAGGGGTCCGGTGCGTCCCTATTCTTCGTTTCAGGTCCGAACAAGGTCCGAACTTATGACTTGAAAGACGCACAGGACGCTTCTGCTATGCGCTCCATGGCCACTCTGGAAAATTGTGAACTGGCTCCATTGCGTGCCTTTCACAATCTCCTGTCATGCGAATTAGATGTGGTGAAACCCTCATCCAAAATCGCATAAGTGTGAACCCAGCCTCAAAGTAAAGCTTTCTGGATTTCCTAGGCTTTGCTGGATTAGGATTTCTGGCCAGCAGTATCTGCATCAGCAGTCAAAATTATTATTATGCACTTGTTTTACGGGTAACCTGCTGAAGTACCTATTGTAGATTAGCCTTGACTGTTGTGAGCAGCCTAACCTAAGCCAATGGGCTCTTCAAATGGTTTTTGCCCCCTCACTAACTTGTTTCTTGGATGGAGATTTTGCAAAAGTGTCTTCCATGCATTGTAAAAGCGGCACAGCATGCGCTAAATTCAAGTGCAGGTTCTAGACAGTTACATGATTTTTATCCATGCTGCAACATTTTAAAAAGCATGTGAGAAACTTTCGAAAAAACTGTCTGCGCCAATCTTAATGAATTTCAGGGTATATTCACAATTGCTTAGAAATTTGATTACTTTTGAAATCAAGACCAAGGGGGCCTAAACAGACTCATGAGAAACTAAGTGCTATCATCGGGGTGCACAGGGGGTATACCATGTGTGCCTGGGCACACTCTAATAACTCTGTGCGGTGTCATCTTCCCCTGTCCCCCTGCCAAGGCTTTCCCCTGTGTTACGCCCCCCACCCCACCGCTGAAGTGCTGCTGGCTTCCCTTCCCTCCCCCCTTGGCTGCTGCGGGGGTGTTTCCAGATGGAGAGTGTGGGAAGGGGCTAATAAAATGTCATTTACCTGTTTCTTCCTTTTCTAAATAAACATTGAACACACTCACTCACTGTTTTAACACATAGCTGAAGCATAGCAAACTGTGTTTACTATGCTTTGGTTTGTGAATGAATGGGAAGTGCTCTGTGCTAAGCGGCTTCCTGTTCATTCACTGTTCAGTGCAGCTGAGGCTGCAGAAAAAGGCATGTGTGTTTGAGCTTTGGGATGCACACCCTAAGTGCCGGTTCACAAAGGGGCAACACGACTCTGGACGTGACTTTGCGAGGCGACTTAAGCGCGACTTTCTTTTCGGCTCCAGGACAGGCGACTTTACCAGTGGCCAAAAAATAATCAGCTCTGTGGGAGGGAGGCGTTTTCCTGAGAAAACTAGTTTCTCTTCCTGTAAAGTTGCTTCAGTTAAGACAGGGGATCATAATTGGAGGCGACTTCCATTGAAATCAATGGGTACAAGTCGCCTTAAAGTAGTACAAGAACCTTTTCTGAAGTCGGAGCGACTTCAGTTGTGTGCATTAAGACGGCTCTCATTCACTTCCATGTAATTTGTCATGTCGGGTGACACAAGTCGCCCCCCCAGGTCGCGGTAGTGTGAACCAGCTCTAATGCAATGGGTTGCGCACACCTATGAGCGCTATGGATTTCACTGGAAAGCTCCGTGGGGTTGATTTACAAAATCTGGTGCAGCTGTGCATGGTAGCCCATCAGCTTCTAACGTCAGCTTGTTCAATTAAGCGTTCACAAAAAATAAAAACCTGGAAGCGCATTGGTGTCTACGCAGAGCTGCACCAGATTTTCTACTCTCCAGCTTTAGTAAAATCAACCATTGTGTGATCCTTTTAGATCAAGAAGAAATAAACACATTCCCTGTCATACTGCAGAACCCAAAGGATTTGTCTTCATCAAACGTGCTCCCTGTTACATCAGCCCAAGTAGAAATAAATAACTTTCGAAGAACTCTGGAACCTAAATCTATCAAACAAGCAAGCCCTGTAAATTGAAGTGCAATATACTGTGCAATAAATCGTTCTCTTTATCAAGTACTAGCTGAATCAGTGTGCCGTTTTAACAACAAATTCATCAGACAGTGGAACACTTTTCTACATTCTCACAAAGCTGATTTTGTGTTTCTATAATAATAATAGAGTAGGTGATTCTTGTCTCTACCTGCAATGTTAAAAAGTAAAAGCAGTAACATTCATAATGCCTAATTCACTTGATTTATAGTAGCTTGCCATTCTCTTTTTCAAAAAGTATCTAAGTCATTTAGAACACTTATTTTTCATCGTTTCCGTAGTGTGTTTGCTTAGTGTGTTTCTTTAGTGTGTTTCTTTAGTGTGTTTCCTTGGCATGTTTCCTTAGTGTGCTTCTTTAGTGTCTCCTTAGTATCTTTTCTTAGTTCCTTTCCATAGTTTCCTTCCTATGTATACTTAATTATTCAATATATTGCACATACATTTTTTTTTTCTGTAAAGAAGCAGTGGTCTTACCTCTATTCCCATGATTCATTGTAGAAGACTGAGAAGATCTTGGCTTTTGCCTCTTGACGGTCATCAAGACTTGTTCTTTGACCCGTTGGTCTCTGCTCGTCCCACTTCTCACATGCATGTCTGAGGGCAATGCCAGGGAAGATTCATTTTGCCACACAAAGACTTCCGACGCTAAAGCCGTCTTCATCGGGGATGGTGAACTCAACATGGTCAGAGTCTTTCCTATAGGTCTATGAGCAGAACTTTCTTTCTTTTTATAGGTTTATGAAACTACCTGTAGAACTGTACAAGACAAAATCCAGAGAAAATGGATGCTTGCTCTCCTCTACACTTCCAAAAGTGTCTTGTTCTGACAGCTTCCTGAAAGCCTGTACTGGTTTGTAAAGGTGTATCTGCTTTTGTATGACACACCTCAATACTCCCAACCCCGCCCTGGTTGTGACTAAAAACGAGTTCATACAAAATACTGCTGCTAAGGAGAATACATCTAATTTCACAAAATATTGGACTGATGGATGTGACAGTTACATATATGCTAGCAAGTAAAGAGATTGCTGCATTAATGTCCTGAATCCACTGTGATATAGTAATGTATACTACCAACTAGCACATACAGTAATTAGCTCTTACAGTTATGCTACTGTATGCTGATTTCCTATTTTTTAGCAGATAGATATGTGCAAGATCTTATACACACATAGAACACATTCTAACTCTACAGGTAATTTGGTTATTAGGTAACATATGGGTGTCAGTTTTACACATAATACAACACATTCACATGTTGTGTCACATAGTTTGTTGGGCATTCCGTGTCGTACACACACCCAGAAGTCATATGCATGCATAATCATGCTGTCATACACGCTTACTTTGTAGACGAAAAGCCACACCTCAGACACAACACAGACCTCAGACCTGCTCTCTCATATAACCTATGCCTTACCAGTGCTGGATAATATCTTGCTTTCTTATCATTTGTTTACTATCTTATGTTACCTTATTCAGAATTATCAGGTATGGAATGTTCATGTCATATGAAAGATCTTCCTGTCAAAGCAGGGTATTTAAATAATTTTTGGGGTCAAGGTGGCACCAGGTAAAACATTTCTGGTAGGCAACAGACAGTAATAACGTGCCCAAACTACCCCAAAAAAAATGACTTATCACATAGTCGGGGCACTTTACATAGTAGGTAAGGTTGAAAAAAGACACAAGTCCATCAAGTCCAACCTATGTGTGTGATTATATGTCAGTATTATATGTCTTGTATATCCCTGTATGTTGTGGTCATTCAGGTGCTTATATAATAGTTTCTTGAAACCATCGATGCCCCCTGCTGAGACCACTGCCTGTGGAAGGGATTTCCACATGCTTGCCGCTCTTACAGTAAAGAACCCTCTACGTAGTTTAAGGTTAAACCTCTTTCCCTCTAATTTTAATGAGTGGCCACGTGTCTTTTTATTAAATTTCCTTCCGTGAAAAAGTTTTATCCCTATTGTGGGGTCACCAGTACGGTATTTGCAAATTTAAATCATATCCCCTCTCAAGCGTCTCTTCTTCAGAGAGAATAAGTTCAGTGCTCACAACCTTTCCTCATAACTTATATCCTCCAGACCCTTTATTAACTTTGTTGCCTATCTTTGTACTCTCTCCATTTCCAGTACATCCTTCCTGAGGACTAGTGCCTAGAACTGGACAGCATACTCTAGGTGCGGCTGGACCAGAGTCTTGTAGAGTGAAATAAATGTTTTATCTCTGGAGTTAATCCCCTTTTTAATGCATGCCAATATTCTGTTTGCTTTGTTAGCAGCAGCTTGGCATTGTATGCCATTGCTGAGCCTATCATCTAATAGGACCACCAGGTCCTTTTCCATCCTAGAGGTTCTCCCCCCCCCCCCCCCCGCAGTGTATAAATTGCATTTTTGTTATTGCCACCCAAATTATTTTACATTTTTCTACATTGAACCTCATTTGCCATTTAGTTGCCCACCCCATTAATTTGTTCAGATCTTTTTGCAAGGTTTCCACATCCTGCAGAGAAGTTGTTGCCCCGCTTACCTTAGAGCCCATTCACACAGGGGCAACAAGACTTTCAGCGCGACTTTAAGAGGCAATTTGAACACGACTTGAGTATGAATCACAACACGACTTAGGGCGACTTCAGCGCGACTTACAACGCGACTCGAAGTCTCCTCCAGGAGGGGGAACTCCACGCCAAATTTTAAATAAAAAACATGGGTTCCCCCTCCAAGAGCATAAGAGGCCCTTAGGTCTGGTATGGATTTCAAGGGGAACCCCCTATGCCAAAAAAACGGCGTGGGGGTCCCCCCCAAATCCATACCAGACCCTTATCCGAGCACGCAGACCGGCAGGTCAGGAAAGGGGATGAGCGAGCGCCCCCCCCCCTCCTGAACCGTATCAGGTGGCATGCCCTCAACATGGGGGGATGGTGCTTTGGGGTTGGGGGGCGCCCTGCGGTCCCTCCACACCAAAGCACCTTGTCCCCATGTTGATGGGGACAAGGGCCTCTTCCCGACAACCCTGACCGTTGGTTGTCAGGGTTTGCGGGCGGGGGCTTATCAGAATCTGGGAGCCCCCTTTAATAAGGGGGCCCCCAGATCCTGGCCCCCACCCTATGTGAATGAGTATGGGGTATATCGTACCCCTACCCATTCACCTGGGGGGTAAAAAGTGTCAAGAATAGTATAGTAGTTTATTAGGCAGCTCTGGGGGTCTTCTTCCGACTTTGGGGGTGTTCCGACTTCTCCCTTCGGCCAGGCACCACCGCTGTCTTCTTTCAGCTCTTTTACCAGTGGGGGCCCGGCCTTCTCTCTTCTTCCATCTTCGGGGGGGGTCTTCCGACTTCTCTGCTCTCTTCTCCAGCTCTCCGTTTCTTTCTCCCTTCTGCCGGGCACCACCGATGTCTTCTTTCAGCTCTTTTACCAGCGGGGGCTCAGTCTTCTGCGTCGTCTTCTTCCTTCTTCTCTTCTTCGATGTTGACTCGACACTCCCTCCCGCTGTAATGCCGGGTGTGCGGTGCGCAACGATTTATATTGGCCTCTTATGACGTCACAGTCCCAGCATGCTCTGGGTGGTGACTACATAATTACCCCGCCCCCTTATGCTGTATTGTCAAATACAGAGATTGAACTGTTTACCCCATCCTCCAGGTTGTTTATGAACAAATTAAACAGGATTGGTCCCAGCACAGAACCCTGGGAGACCCCACTACCCACCCCTGACCATTCTGAGTACTCCTTATTTATCACCACTCTCTGAACTTGCCCTTGTAGCCAGTTTTCAATCCATGTACTCACCCTATGGTCCATGCCAAAGGACCTTATTTTGTACAGTAAATGTTTATGGGGACGTGTGTCAAATGCTTTTGCAAAATCCAGATACACCACGTCTAAGGGCCTTCCTTTATCTAGATGGCAACTCACCTCCTTATAGAAGGTTAATAGATTGGTTTTGGCAAGAACGATTCTTCATGAATCCATGCTGATTACGGCTAATGATACCGTTCTCATTACTAAAATCTTGTATATAGTCCCTTATCACCCCCTTCAAAAGCTTACATACTATTGATGTTAGGCTAACTGGTCTGTAATTCCCAGGGATATATTTTGGGCCCTTTTTAAATATTGGTGCTGCATTGGCTTTTCTCCAATCAGCTGGTACCATTCCAGTCAGTAGACTGTCAGTAAAAATTAGGAACAATGGTCTGGCAATTACTTGACTGAGTTCCCTAAGTTATTACTGGATAAAAAAAGAAGGCGCCTCTAAGTGCAGCAGCATTAAGACTCTATTAGCCAAAGGGTTAAAAAACACTTACTAGAGGTAGAAGTTAAAAGCTCATCATAAAGGTGTTCAGCAGTGGGGGGGGGGGTAGTCCTGGCATGGTCAGGTCCGCGGCAAGGTGTTGTTAATCCCGGCTGTACAGCAGAGGAAAACCGCGTGACAGGAGACCAGTGGAGAGATAACTGTGGTGTAAACCAGCAAAGAACGCTGGACTCGTGGATGACGTCACTGAAATGTGGTCAGGACCAGCGTCGAACGCACAGGCCGGAAGTGACCTCTATTGGTCAAAACGTGTTTCAGAGCATCTTTATACCGATCCGCATGAGTCCAGTGTTCTATGCTCGTTTACTACAACACAGCTATCTCTCCACTGGTCTTCTGTCACACAATTTCTCTCTGCTGGACAGTCAGGATTAATAACACCTTGCCTCAGACCTGACCATCCCAGGACTACCCCCCACTGCTGGACTCCTTTACACATATGATGAGCTTTTAACTTCTATCTCTAGTAAGTGTTTTTTAACCCTTTGGCTAATACAGTCTTAATGCTGCTGCACTTAGAGGCGCCTTGTTTTTTATTGTGTTTCTTTTAGAGTTGTTGCTTTCCTCTTGAAGTGCTGCCTCAGTGCTCTATACCAGTATTTCTCAACTCCAGTCCTCAAGTCGCCCCAACAGGTCATGTTTTCATTATTTTCCTCAGATGTTACAGCTGTGGTAATTACTCAGGCAGTGAAACTGATCAAATCACCTGTGCAAAATAATGGAAAGTCCGGAAAACATGACCTGTTGGTGCGCCTTAAGGACTGGAGTTGAGAAACACTGCTCTATACAGACGTTCATTGGCCAAAATTACACCTATCCTCTTGGGGACATTCTCTCTGGTCAGGCACAGCTATCCAGAAGCGCCCTTCTTTTTCCTCATCAGGGCACTTTATTGCTGCCTGTTGCCTACCAGAAACATTTTACCTGGTGCCACCTTGACACCAAAAACGTATTTGAAAAACCCTGCTTAGATCATACCCTGGTAGATCATAAGCTCAATAATAACATGCAATGCCAAGCTGCGGTTTCCAAAGCGAGCAAAGTCCTTTCTTGTATTAAGAGAGGTATGGACTCCAGAGACAGAGATATAATTTTGCCCCTGTACAAATCATTAGTAAGACCTCATCTGGAATATGCAGTTCAGTTTTGGGCACCAGTTCTCAAAAAGGACATCTGAGAACTGGAGAAAGTGCAGAGAAGGGCAACCAAACTGATAAGAGGCATGGAGGAGCTCAGCTATGAGGAAAGATTAGAAGAACTAAATGTATTCACTCTTGAGAAGAGGAGAATAAGGGGGGATATGATCAACATGTACAAATATATAAGAGGTCCATACAGTGAACTTGGTGTTGAGTTATTCACTTTACGGTCAACACTGAGGACAAGGGGGCACTCTTTACGTCTAGAGGAAAGGAGATTTCGCCTCCAAATACGGAAAGGTTTTTTCACAGTAAGAGCTGTGAAAATGTGGAACAGACTCCCTCCAGAGGTGGTTCTGGCCAGCTCAGTAGATTGCTTTAAGAAAGGCCTGGATTCTTTCCTAAATGTACATAAAATAACTGAGTACTAAGATTTGTAGGTAAAGTTGATCCAGGGTAAATCCGATTGCCTCTCGGGGGATCAGGAAGGAATTTTTTCCCCTGCTGTAGCAAATTGGATCATGCTCTGCTGGGGTTTTTTGCCTTCCTCTGGATCAACTGTGGGTATGGAGTTGGGTGTATAGGATTTTACTGTGTTTTTTATTTTGTTTTTTTTATTTTTTGTGGTTGAACTGGATGGACTTGTGTCTTTTTTCAACCTGACTAACTATGTAACTATATGCTTTAACAGTAAGATCTTTCATATGACATGAACAGTTATAATACACAAGCAAATCTCTTAAAGCACTAAACCGTATCTGAGCACCACAAAAAGAAATATTTAGACAGAATAAAGGTGGATAAAGCACCTGGACCTGATGGCATCCATCCACGGATCCTAGGTGAGTTGAGCTCTGTCATTTCAAAGCCACTGTATCTAATATTTAGGGACTCATTAATGACAGGAATAGTACCACTGGATTGGCGCAGGGCCAATGTGGTGCCCATATTTAAAAAGGGAACAAAGTCTTTACCAAGTAACTATAGACCTGTTAGTTTAACTTCTATAGTTGGGAAGATACTGGAACGTTTAATAAAAGACCACATGGATGAGTTCTTGCTGGAAAAAAACTATTTAAGCAGCAGACAACATGGATTCATGAAAGACAGAAGTTGTCAGACAAACCTGATTTCCTTTTATGAAGAGGTAAGTAAAACCCTGGACAGAGGCGTGGCTGTGGACGTGATATATTTGGATTTTGCAAAAGCGTTCGATACAGTTCCGCACACACGGCTCATGTGTAAGGTAAGGTCTACAGGATTGGATTTATCAGTTTGTAAATGGATAGAAAACTGGCTGAAAGACAGAATTCAGAGAGTCGTGGTTAATGATTCTTACTCTGAATGGTCCAATGTTATGAGTGGTGTACCCCAAGGTTCAGTGCTGGGACCCTTACTTTTCAATATATTTATAAATGATATTGGGTCTGAGATCAAAAGTAACATTTCTGTCTTTGCAGATGACACCAAGCTATGCAGTGGAATAACGTCCTTACAGGATGTCTCCAATTTACAAGCCGACCTCAATGCTCTGTCTGATTGGGCGACTAAGTGGCAGATGAGGTTTAATGTAGATAAATGTAAAGTTATGCACTTGGGGGCTAAGAATATGCATGCATCATACATACTAGGGGGAGTACAACTGGGGGGATCTGTAGTGGAGAAGGATCTGGGGGTTTTAGTTGATCATAAGCTCAATAATGGCATGCAATGCCAAGCTGCGGTTTCCAAAGCGAGCAAAGTCCTTTCTTGTATTAAGAGAGGTATGGACTCCAGAGACAGAGATATAATTTTGCCCCTGTACAAATCATTAGTAAGACCTCATCTGGAATATGCAGTTCAGTTTTGGGCCCCAGTTCTCAAAAAGGATATAGGAGAACTGGAGAAAGTGCAGAGAAGAGCAACCAAACTGATAAGAGGCATGGAGGAGCTCAGCTATGAGGAAAGATTAGAGGAACTAAATTTATTAACTCTTGAGAAGAGGAGAATAAGGGGGGATATGATCAACATGTACAAATATATAAGAGGTCCATACAGTGAACTTGGTGTTGAGTTATTCACTTTACGGTCATCACTGAGGACAAGGGGGCACTCTTTACGTCTAGAGGAAAAGAGATTTCACCTCCAAATACGGAAAGGTTTTTTTACAGTAAGAGCTGTGAAAATGTGGAACAGACTCCCTCCAGAGGTGGTTCTGGCCAGCTCAGTAGATTGCTTTAAGAAAGGTCTGGATTCTTTCCTAAATGTACAGAATATAACTGAGTACTAAGATTTGTAGGTATAGTTGATCCAGGGTAAATCCGATTGCCTCTCGGGGGATCAGGAAGGAATTTTTTCCCCTGCTGTAGCAAATTGGATCATGCTCCGCTGGGGTTTTTTGCCTTCCTCTGGATCAACTGTGGGTATGGAGTTGGGTGTATAGGATTTTACTGTGTTTTTTTATTTTGTTTTTTGTGGTTGAACTGGATGGACTTGTGTCTTTTTTCAACCTGACTAACTATGTAACTATGTAAACCGAAAAATTCTATTTAATTCATTTTAATATTCAAAGCAAACTCATCTATCCATCCATGACTCCATGTTTTATTTTGTTCAGAACTTTAAAAAACACTCTCCTAGCATTTCTAGCTGCAGCCATCTTGAATAAGGGCAGATGATTCATATAAAGATTACTTGCTGGAATCTATATGCCCTTAGCTCTGGCATGTAGGCAGGAAGATGTGCTTAGCTAAGAAAGCCTCTCCTCCCCACGAAAGGACGGCCAGAAATCATGAAAGCAACCAAATTGTCATAAAAAAAAGTTTTAAATCATGAAAAATAAAACATTTTTACTCACCGTAAAATCCTTTTCTCTGAAGTTCATTGACGGACACAGCACTTTAAATCTTGAACTTATGGTTATATCGCTACCTTCAGGAGAGGACTAGGCAGAACATGTAAAAACAGCAAAACTGCACAGTGCCACCCAGGGCGCGGTCCTACTGGCTATAACCCCTCACACTGCATCCAGCAGCTCAGTTCATCAAAAAGCAGTACAAACAGAAAAGGAGGGGTGGGTGCTATGTCCGTCAATGAACTTCAGAGAAAAGGAGTTAACAGTGAGTACAAAAATCCTATTTTCTCTTTCATTTCTTGACGGACACAGCACTTTAAATCTTGACCTTAGGGACATCCCCAAGCAGTGTCAAAAAACGAGGGGTTGGAACAACAAGCAAAAAACTCCACTCAACAACCAGAGCTCCTTAACGGAGGAGTTGCAACCTTAAACAGCCGCCTGCAAAACCTTGCGGCCGAAGGAAGCATCCGCAGATGCACCCACATCAACCTTGTAAAATGTAGTGAAAGTGTGAATGAACGGCCAGATCGCTGCCTTACACACCTGAGAAACGGACGCTTGATGTTGGAAAGCCCAGGAGGCACCAATTGCCCTGGTCGAATGTGCCGTGACAGGAAAGGGAGGTGCCTGCTCCTTTAAGGCATATAAGCCTGGATCACGATCTGTCTAATCCACTGAGAAATGGTGGCCGACGAGACCGCCAGGCCCTTCTTTGGACCAGTTACTGACACAAACAGTGAATCCGACCTCCGAAACTGACAGATACACCCGCAGAGCCCTAGCCATGACCAAGGAATGCAAAGCAACCTCTTTTGGAATGCGACGGCTGAGGACACAAATGATGGAAGCACAATGTCCTCATTTAGATGAAACGCTGAAACAACCTTAGGAAGAAACAAAGGTTGCGGGCGTAGCACCCTGCACAAACGTACTCACAAATGAATGAGACGCCAAGGGACGCTGAAAAAAAGTTTCAAAAACAGCAGAACCCTGGAACTCGGAAACGTACGTGGACACACACAGAGATGTAGGCCTTCCATGTGCAATAATAAATCTTCCGAGAAGATGACTTCCGCGCCCTCATCATCATAGTGAAGATTATCGAATCCGACAAACCTTGGTCCCTTAGCACCTGACTTTCAACAGCCACGCCGTTAAAGCCAGCGACTGTAACACAGGATGAAGTATAGGGCCTTGCGACAGAAGGTCCTCTCGCATTGGCAGTCACCAAGGAAAATCCGCCACTATTCGTACTATGTCGGCATACCAGGGGCGCCGAGGCCAATCTGGGGCAATCAGAATCACCGGAATCCCCTCGGTCTCTACTCGAAGCAGAGGAGGTAGAAGTTTTATCGGGGGAAAGGCATAAATCAGCTCATAATGCCGCCCAGGGATCTTTGGACCTGGCCACAAACCTCGGTACCTTCCGATTGAGTTGAGAAGCCAGGAGATCCACATCAAGCATGCCCCATCTCAGGCAAAAGAGTTGAAAAACCTCCGGATGTAGCGAACATTCCCCTTGGTTCAGCATCTGACGACTTAGGTAATTGGCCTGCCAATTTTCTACGCCTGGAATGTACACGGCCGATAGAGCCGGCACGTGCCGCTATGCCCACCTCAGGATGTGAGCGACCTCCAATGCTGCAGCTGACCTCCTTGTTCCTCCTTGATGGTTGACATACACCACCGCCGTGGAATTGTCCGATTGGATCCTGAGAGGCACCGCCTGATCGCCCGAAGTTCCAGCACATTGATCGGCAGGCGGGATCCTTCTGCCGTCCAGCGACCCTGTGCTGACTGTATTCCCCAAACTCCCCCCCAACCGGTCAGGCTTGCGTCCGTCGTGACTAGCGTCCAATGAAAAAGGAAGGAACGACTTCCCAGACCAAAGGGCCGGAGACCTCCGCCACCAGATCAGGGAATCCCTGACTTGCTGGCTCAACCGAATTTGACAATCCAGAGACAATGGAGATTTGTCCCATTTGGACAGGGTCTTCTTTTGCAAGACTCGAGTGTGGAATTGAGTACACGGTATAGCCTCGAAAGTGGCTACCATGAGACCCAGGACTTGCATGCAGAAACGCAGCGACGACCACTTGCGGGACGCCAACAGCTTTGCAGCCTGAAGAGTCTGTAGTTTGTCCGAAGGGAGAAAAACTCTTGCCTCCGAGGAGTCCAGAACCCAACGAACTGCCGAAGAGTCTGACTGACGATCGCCACATCCTCCTCTAATTCTGAGGTGGAAGCTGCTCTCAGAAGGAGGTCGTCCAGGTAGCCCACGATTGTGATTCCTCGCTGTCTCAGCAAAGCCAGAATCGGGGCAAGCATATTGGTGAAAACCCTAGGTAGAGCTACAAAATTGGTAGTGGTCGTCCCAGACAGCAAACCGCAGAAACCTCTGATGCCTGATGCATATGGGAACATGTAAGTATGCATCCTTGATGTCCAGGGACGCCAGAAAATCCCCCGGATGGAGTGCAGCGACCACTGAGCAAACTGATTCCATCCTGAACATTTGCACCTTCACAAAGCTGTTGAGGGCCTTGAGGTCCAGGATCGGACGGACCCCTTCCTTCTTTGGGACTACAGACAAATTGGAGTAGAAGCCCTGAAACTGTTCCTGCGACGGCACCGGCACTATCACTCCGTGCAGCAGCAGGTCCTGCACTGCCCCAAACAAGGCTTCCTGACGAGCCGGAAGAAGATGAAGGTTGGAGGGAAAAAAACCTGTTTGGTGGACAAGAAAGAAACTCTATCTTGTATCCTGATGAAACCACTTTGCAGACCTACTGGTCTGAAAGCAGGGGGCAAACCTTCATGTTGTCCTAGATTTTTTCGACTTGCAAAACCAGGGAAGCTTTTGTTCCTCAGCGGACACCTTGTCAGTCTGGGAACGCTTACCTGCCGATCCAGGCAGACGAAAAAAAAACGC
This sequence comes from Rana temporaria, assembly GCF_905171775.1. Lineage (NCBI taxonomy): Eukaryota > Metazoa > Chordata > Amphibia > Anura > Ranidae > Rana > Rana temporaria. The sequence goes on from NC_053490.1 coordinate 369,017,661, forward strand.
TTCTGAGCGGAAAAGGAGGGCCCTGGCCTATGGCGTGGCTCCTTACCTTTTTTGGATTGTGGGAGGAATGTACTCTTACCCCCAGTAATATTTTTAATAATGTCATCCAGCGAGGCTCCAAAGAGCCTCTCTCCCTGGAAAATCAGGCGACGTAGCACCACAGCAGATACTGAGGCTCTAGAAAGCAAGGGGGCCATATCTAAGGCCGCATCACAGACATACTTAAGGCCATGCACCAACTGGGCTGCCAGGGAGGCCTGTTGCTTTTCCAACTCACGGTGCAACAATTTTGACCATTCAGTAAGCGTCTGGGTCACCAGGGCCGTAGCCAACACTGGCCGCAATGCTGACCCCACCACCGTAAACACGGACCGGGCAACTGCCTCGGCCCTCCTATCGGCAGGGTCCTTAAAAGCAGGGGTCCCCTCCACTGAAAACGTGGTTACCTTATTTAACCTGGATACCGGTGGGTCCACAATCAGGGGAGATGTCCATTTTTTCAGGAAATTCTCCTCAAAGGGGTAACGCACCGCCATGCGTTTTGGGACCGAAAAGGCCCGCTGCGGGCATTCCCATTCTTTGTAGATACATTTATCAAAATAGGTCATGTAGGGAAAGACCTTAGCCATGCGGGCCAGCTTGTGAAACCCAAAAGGAGCCGAGACCTCTGTAGATGCCCCCGCCGTATCCTCCATTTTTAGGGTATCCCGCACTGCTGTTATAAGCGCTCCTAAAGCGCCCTTTCCTGCGCTGACCCGGACACAAAATCATCCTCACTGCCCGAACGGTCCTGGTCCGCATCCTCTGAACAGGGGCCGGTTGCCACAGCAAGATCTGAGTCTGAATCAGAGCTTTCCCCAGAAGACGTGGGGGGGGAGGGGACATTTTTTACCCCCCTTGTGCCCGCACGCCACTAAAAAGTCCACCCTCCTAGCTGCCACAGACTAAGGGGCCCCCGTAGGACTCACCACCCAGACCGAGGTAATGTGCTGTGCTGCCGTCCGCTCTCCCTTACAAGGTGCTCTGTGTGATTTGCGCCATTCCAGAAGGAAATCCCCCAGCGCTAGAGGAAAAAACAAGCTGAGACTACTAGAAAATGGCCGCCAGCCGCCTCAGCACGCTTGAGGGCTCTGGCAAAATGGCCACTGAACTTTGAACTGAGGTAAAGAAAAATGGCCGCGACCACGCACCCCTTCCGCATGGCGGTCTCCCACAATTGTACCTCAAACACCCCCAAGGCCCAAATATAGGGAAGAGACAAGTGGACCCCACAGCACAGCCCCCTGTCCAGACTCGGAGCCCCCCTTGGAGGATCCCCGGTCAGTCACACAGCAGACCCAAGCATGGGGAGGAGGGAAAGATGGGGAGAGAAGAAGGGGAGAGTGAGAGATCCCCTATTCGAACCTCCCAGGGAATGCCCAGCTGCTCCATCTTGCCGAGACAGGTAGGACCATACTTACCCCTCCTGTGGGGACTGCTGGACGCATTCCACGGACAGACCCATAACCCGAGCAGTACGGGGTGGCTGTCGGCCACGGCACAATGTGACTCGGACAGCAGTAGCCCGGTCATATGTGTGCCCCGGAGCATATAGCTTGCCAGCCATCCCTGGATCAGAAGGGGCATGTCATGGCCGACCCAGCGCATAGCTAGGACCCGCTCACACTCGATGGCCAGGCTGGGTAGACTACCAGGATCTATATTATCCAGCCTGTCAACCAGCCCGGCTGTTGATTTTAGATCACAGGAATCAAAAGAAAAGAAAGAGACAAAAAATCTCCAGGACCAATGGTCTCCACCGGGAGCCAGGTCCTTCTCCTACACTAGGCAGAAAAAAACTGAGCTGCTGGATGCAGTTTGAGGGGTTATAGCCAGTAGGACCGCCCCCTGGGTGGTACTGTGCAGTTTTGCTGTTTTTACATGTTCTGCCTAGTCCTCTCCTGAAGGTAGCGATATAACCATAAGGTCAAGATTTAAAGTGCTGTGTCCGTCAATGAACGAAAGAGAAATATTATGTACCTTCCTATCTATTTACTAATGCTAGCAGCATAAGGATTAAAAATGGTTAATGTTGATTTAGAGAGAAACTTAGTTGCCTTGCAAATATGTGACAAAAGATTCTCCTCAGCAGTGGCGTACTAAGGGGGGGGCGTGCCGCACCAGGTGCCACACACTGGGAGGGGGTGTCAAGCTGGCCCCCCCCCCTCCGTAAATGAAAGTAGAGACAGCCCCTCCATGGGTTTAACATTGCGTGGTCATGTTGATAGAAAATACATGAAGTGCGGAGCAGGTAGTGGCTTGGCAGGGGGAGGGAGGGGGGAGTTTGAGCTGCACCCAAGCCAGTCGGCACATCTGGGACCGGTGCAACGATCCCCTTCTCTCACGGCTCTGATCAGTCTCGGGCAGCGGCTGTCAGCCGAGCAGAGAAGCCGCCTCCTCCTTTATGTGTTATGTTTTTACTGTGTTTTATGTGTTTATGTGTTTACTGTGCTCTGCATCCAGGAGGGGGAGGCGGCTTCTCTACTCGGCTGACAGCCGCTGCCCGAGACTGATCAGAGCCGTGAGAGAAGGGGATCGTTGCTCCGGTCCCAGATGTGTGACTTGCTCGGGTGTAGCTCGCACCCCCCCCCCCCCGCCAAGCCACTACCTCGGGCTCTCTGTGGTGTGTGTTCTGAGACTGAGCCTGGTACATTATGGGTCTGAAGGGGGGGTCTGTATTGTAGGAAGGGGGAGGGTCTGTATTGTAGGAAGGGGGGGGTCTGTATTGTAGGAAGGGGGGAGTCTGTATTGTAGAAAGGGGGTCTGTATTGTAGGAAGGGGGGTCTGTATTGTAGCAAGGGGGGGTCTGTACTGTAGGGGGGGTCTTCACTGTAGCGGGGGTCTGCACTGTAGCGGGGTTCTGCACTGTAAGGGGGTCTGTACTGTAGCAGGGGTCTGTACTGTAGGGGGCCTGTACTGTAGCGGGGGCCTGTACTGTAGGGGGGTCTGCACTGAAAACCTGCTCTGCCCTTCAGACCTATTTTTTCATTAAAGTGGTTAACAATATCTGGTAAGCGCATTCCCTCAGTAGAGCACATCGGGTGAAACTTAATGGTGGAGGCTGCATTTATCATCAGGACTGATTGCATTATCACCTATTGAAGTTTTCTGTGAAGTTAATCTCTTATGAACTGTGCTCACCTCATTGTGTCAATCAAGCAACACAAATTCCTCACATCATTTCCACAATTCTTTATCACTTTTGCATTTTTTCAAGGACTTTTTACTGGTGGTTTATTATACTCACTGTAGATATCATTACCAGAGATTGATTGCTATTCCTATCCTATTGAGTGTTTAATTTAGCAATATCACCCTCCATTTGGGATCATCCTTAGCTGAGGTGTCCCAATTGCTAGGAGGTTTCACATAGGCGATTCACCTTACTAGTGCCCTCTTTCACATTTTTTATCCACTGCACAGTATATATTTATATAATGTGTTCTCAGAGGAACAGCTTTGCATATTAAGTATTTTTATTTTATGTAATTATTCATTAATATTGCTTAATTTATTGGTGCGGAAACACACACCACTTTTTTATCCAGAGGTGCAAGGGCTGTGTAATGTAAAGGGGTGCAGGGTGCTGTGGAATGTAAAGGGGTCCAGAGGTACAAGGGCTGTGTAATGTAAAGGGGTCCAGAGGTGCAGGGTGCAGTGTAATGTAAAGGGGTCCAGAGGTACAATGGCTGTGTAATGTAAAGGGGTCCAGAGGTACAAGGGCTGTGTAATGTAAAGGGTGCAGTGTAATGTAAAGGGGTCCAGAGGTGCAGGGTGCTGTGTAATGTAAAGGGGTCCAAAGGTGCAGTGTAATGTAAAGGGGTCCAGAGGTGCAGGGTGCTGTATAATGTAAAGGGGTCCAGAGGTAAAGGTTGCAGTGTAATGTAGGGAAAGGAAGTCACCGCTCCAGGTGGATATGCTACGCAATCAAGAACCTCTCAGGAAACCGAGGGTGCTGGCAATGCACTAGGCAAATGATAGAAACTTCAAAAGAATGGACAGCCGCTCTCCAAAAAAACTCTTGAGTTGCCTTTATTTGTAAAATCAATAGAAAATGCACCACAGAAAAGCAGAACAACCTACGCGTTTCACACTGCCACAGTGCTTATTCATGGCCATGAATAAGCACTCAGACAGTGTGAAACGTGTAGGCTATTCTTTTTCCATTTTTTGCTGCTTTTCTGTGGTGCATTTTCTATTGATTTTACAAATAAAGACAACTCAAGAGTTTTTTTGGAGTGCTGCTGTCCATCATTTTGAAGTTTCTATCAAGTGCTGTGTAATGTAAAGGGGTCCAGAGGTGCAGGGTGTTGTGTAATGTAAAGGGGTCAAAAGGTGCAGTGTAATGTAAAGGGGTCCAGAGGTGCAGGGTGCTGTGTAATGTAAAGGGCTCCAGAGGTGCAGGGTGCTGTGTAATGTAAAGGGGTCCAGAGGTACAAGGGCTGTGTAATGTAAAGGGGTGCATGGTGCTGTGTAATGTAAAGGATCCAGAGGTACAAGGGCTGTGTAATGTAAAGGGGCCCAGAGGTGCAGGGTGCTGTGTAATGTAAAGGGGTCCAGAGGTGCAAGGTGCAGTGTAATGTAAAGGGGTCCAGAGGTGCAAGGTGCAGTGTAATGTAAAGGGGTCCAGAGGTGCAGCATGCTGTGTAATGTAAAGTGGTACAGAGGTGCAGGGTGCTGTGTAATGTAAAGGGGTCCAGAGGTACAAGGGCTGTATAATGTGTGTGAAGGGGTCCAGAGGTGCAGGGTGCTGTGTAATGTAAATTGGTCCAGAGGTACAAGGGCTGTATAATGTGAAGGAGTCCATAGGTGCAGGGTGCTGTGTAATGTAAAGGGGTCCAGAGGTAAAATGGCTGTGTAATGTGAAGGGGCCCAGAGGTGCAGTTGTGGAGAGGGGGTACACAGAATTGACAAAAAGATATTGAAGGATATAGGGGGCACAGTGGGGTGTTTTTACAATTTAAGGTGGGGGGGGGGGGGGTGCCAGATATAGGATCTGCCCCGGATGCCAAATGCTCTAGGTACGCCCCTGCTCCTCAGAGGCCTTGTTCAAACAGTACAATCCTAGAAACTGTGAAGTCAACTAAAATAAAATAATACCAGTTCCACATATTGCTTGACAGTGGTTTTCATTAACTGGTTGACCCAGATAGCAAAAATAACTTTCCACAAATGTGTGGCAGTGTTCAATTGTAAGCCTGTTAAAGTGGAGGTTCACCCTAAAACAATTATCTAACATTACATCCAGCATACTAACGACAAGTAAAGTATGCAAGTACTGTATGTTTTTTGTCCCGCCGTACATACCGTTATATTGTTATTTTCCCCCCGGCTTCCGCGTTCTGATTCCCACGAGACTGGGCGTTCCTATTGAGAGGTTAGATGATTGACGTCTGGTGAAAAACTTCCCATGGCGCACAAGGCGCGTCACCAGTTTTCCGTAAATAGCTGACCTGCGAGTCGGCTCTATATGGCGCCTGCGCAGTCAGCTCTACACGGCGGGCGCAGGCGCCGTATAGAGCCGAATAGAGCCGACTCGCAGGTTGGCTATTTACGAAAAACTGGTGACAAGCCTTGTGCGCCATGGGAAGTTTTTGACCAGATGTCAATCATCTAACCTCTCAATAGGAACGCCGAGTCCCGCGGGAATCAGAACCCGGAAGCCGGGGGGGGAAATAACAATATAACGGTATGTACGGCGGAAAAAAAAATACCTGCATACTGTACATGTCGTTAGTATGCTGGATGTAATGTTAGATAATTGTTTTAGGGTGAACCTCCACTTTAACTTGCTTCACATTCTCACTGGCAAGTTGTATACTTGCACAACACTTGAAGCACAAGTTCTAGTTGACACTTTGTAGCAAATTTGCGTGGCGAGTCTCTGGCAAGAGCAAAGTTGCAGTGGTGAGTACACAGCAAGAGCTCTGCAAGTTTACAGCATGAAAATTCAGCCACAGTGAGCTCTCTGGTGGGATGACTATTTCACAACATAATTGAACAAGAATTTGTAGCAGATTTTCAGAATGTTTGAAAAGAAAATTGATCTGGAGTCATGCAATGCAGACTTGCTGCAATTGCGCAAAAAACTTGTGAAGCCTGGCAAGACTAGCAATAGCTTAGCAAGTCATTTTCAAACTTGCAGCACAATTGCTTGCTATCTGAGTGATGCAATATTCTGTTATTGATGAAAGCTTCAAATATTTCTGCTCATGTGGGTACACTCTGCCACCCAGGGATGAATTTATTTGCAGCTCAATGTGACTGGTACATTGCCGTCAAGATACATGGAATTCAACAGTGCTTCAAACTTGCAAAGCACAGGTGCTCCCTAGCCAGGACCAGCTATAACCTATAAGCACCACCCTTCATTTTCCTTGCCAAAGTATTTTATTGAATTAATATGATAATCACGTACAAATCTTGTGTTATACAAGTTGTAATAAGTTATCCAACTTACAACAGGTTTGAAAAAAAAAAAACTTCATGGTCCACTATATATGTACCGATAAGTAAATTATATAAACTCAACAGAAAATAGAAAAGTAAATGAATCATTACATCAAGATATTCATGACTGTAGTTGGAAATACTATTTATCATATAAATTGTTTTACTTGGACCTGGAATATTGAAGTATAATTATGTAAAGCAGTACTTTATTGCTGTTTAAATAAAATGAGTTATAAAATAAAAATAAATAAAAATAAAAGGATAGACAAAAAAAACTAAATAAGAAAGGATAGGATAGGATAGTAGGAAAATAGAGAAGGAAGTGTAGAAGTCCACTGAGATGGTTCGAGTAAGTTGGCCTACAGTCTGAGGGTTTGAACAGAACACTATAATGTTCACAATAATGAGTAGGGTAACACCCAAGCTCTAGAAATTTGGTTTTGCAAGTCATTTATTACCAAATGAATCTTTTAGCTACCATGGCATAAGAATTGAGTTGTCGCGGAATGATGGAAGGTGATAATTAATCCAAGGGTTCCAGATTTTTTCAAAGACTGGAATTTGATCCCTTTCTATAGCTAGCATTTTGGTGTGAGACATGAAGTCATTTACTCTACGTATGTTCTCGGATATCTCCAGGTTAGGAGTCCTCCATGCCCTTGCTATTGTTTGCTTAGCTGCCATAAGAAGTTGAGTGAGAAGTTTGAATTGCTTATGTGTAATGAGATCCGGTTTTAGGTTGAGCAAGGCTGTGGCTGGGTCTGGTTGCACAGTGAGACCTAATATTCTGGAAGCGGTTTCAAATACCTTTTCCCAATATATTTGTACTAACGGGCAGAACCACCAAATATGTAAGTGGGTGCCTGGATCAGGACAGCCCCGGAAGCATTGGTCTGTTTGGTTTGGCGTAAATTTGGCCAACCTGGAGGGAACAAGGTACCAACTAGTTAAAATTTTGTAGTTGGTTTCTACTAGGGTTGTCCCGATACCACTTTTTTAGGACTGAGTACAAGTACCGATACTTTTTTTCAAGTAGTCGCCGATACTGAATACCGATACTTTTTTTTAAATGTGTCCCCAAATGCAGCCATGTTGCCCACAAATGCAGCCATGTCTCCCCACAAATGCAGCCATGTCCCCCCCATATGCAGCCATGTCCCCCCCATATGCAGCCATGTCCCCCCCATATCCAGGCAGCATGTCTCCCCCCCATGCAGCCATGTCTCCCCCCATGCAGCCATGTCTCCCCCCATGCAGCCATGTCTCCCCCCATGTAGCCATGTCTCCCCCCCATGCAGCATGTCTCCCCCCCATGCAGCATGTCTCCCCCATGTAGCCATGTCTCCCCCCCCATGCAGCATGTCTCCCCCATGTAGCCATGTCTCCCCCCCATGCAGCATGTATCCCCCCCCCATGCAGCCATGTCTCTCCCCCATGCAGCATGTCTCCCCCATGTAGCCATGTCTCTCCCCCATGCAGCATGTCTCCCCCATGTAGCCATGTCTCCCCCCCATGCAGCATGTCTCCCCCATGTAGCCATGTCTCTCCCCCATGCAGCATGTCTCCCCCATGTAGCCATGTCTCCCCCCATGCAGCATGTCTCCCCCATGTAGCCATGTCTCCCCCCCATGCAGCATGTCTCCCCCATGTAGCCATGTCTCCCCCCCATGCAGCATGTCTCCCCCATGTAGCCATGTCTCTCCCCCATGTAGCCATGTCTCTCCCCCATGTAGCCATGTCTCCCCCCATGTAGCCATGTCTCCCCCATGTAGCCATGTCTCTCCCCCATGTAGCCATGTCTCCCCCCCATGCAGCATGTCTCCCCCATGAAGCCATGTCTCTCCCCCATGCAGCATGTCTCCCCCATGTAGCCATGTCTCCCCCCCATGCAGCATGTCTCCCCCATGTAGCCATGTCTCCCCCCCATGCAGCATGTCTCCCCCCCTGCAGCATTTCTCCCCCATGTAGCCAGCCATGTCTCCCCCCATGTAGCCAGCCATGTCTCCCCCCATGTAGCCAGTCATGTCTCCCCCCATGTAGCCAGCCATGTCCCGCTTACCTGTCCTGCATCCCCGCTACCGTCGACAGTCAGTGTAATACGCGCGCCGTTCCATTACAGCTTTGAATAGCTGTAATGATTGGCCATGTCTCCCCCCCATGCAGCATGTCTCCCCCATGTAGCCATGTCTCTCCCCCATGTAGCCATGTCTCCCCCCATGTAGCCATGTCTCCCCCATGTAGCCATGTCTCTCCCCCATGTAGCCATGTCTCCCCCCCATGCAGCATGTCTCCCCCATGTAGCCATGTCTCTCCCCCATGCAGCATGTCTCCCCCATGTAGCCAGCCATGTCTCCCCCCATGTAGCCAGCCATGTCCCGCTTACCTGTCCTGCATCCCCGCTACCGCCGACAGTCAGTGTAATACGCGTGCCGTTCCATTACAGCTTTGAATAGCTGTAATGATTGGCCATGTCTCCCCCCCATGCAGCATGTCTCCCCCATGCAGCATGTCTCCCCCATGTAGCCATGTCTCTCCCCCATGTAGCCATGTCTCCCCCCATGTAGCCATGTCTCCCCCATGTAGCCATGTCTCTCCCCCATGTAGCCATGTCTCCCCCCATGCAGCATGTCTCCCCCATGTAGCCATGTCTCTCCCCCATGCAGCATGTCTCCCCCATGTAGCCATGTCCCCGCTACCGCCGACAGTCAGTGTAATACGCGCGCCGTTCCATTACAGCTTTGAATAGCTGTAACGATTGGCGCTGCATATAGACACTCCCCCTCGCTCGGGATTGGACAGTTCACCCGAGCAAGGGGGAGTGTCTATACGCGGCGCCAATCATTACAGCTATTCAAAGCTGTAATGGAACGGCGCGCGTATTACACAGTCAGTCGGCGGTAGCGGGGATGCGGCGTAACGGCATTGGCGGCGGCGGCGGTGGCGGCGGCGGCGGCGGCGGGGGGGGAGTATTCTATTCTGGTATCGGGGGTATTTGCGGGAGTACGAGTACTCCCGCAAATACTCGGAATCGGTCCCGATACCGATACTAGTATCGGTATCGGGACAACCCTAGTTTCTACCACCAGGATATTTGGTGAGGAGGATTTTGTTGCAGACCAGATTTTGGACCAATCAGCCATATCAAATGTTCTTTCCAGGTCCTCATCCCATTTACGTGCATAAGGTGGTTTATCTAAACCAGGGTAAATAGAAATGTGGGAATATATAGAAGATATTATACCTCTTAAATGAGCGTCTTTCACGCATGCTGATTCAAAAATCGTAATTTGGGATAGAGAGATATCAGTGTTTAACAAAGGTGTGTAAAAATGTTTGATTTGGAGGTATCTAAAAAGTTCAGAATTTGGTAAGTTATAGGTGTCACAAAGGGTAGGAAATGTGTGAAAGGATGTTGAAGAAGTTAGAGAATTGTCATTCTGATTGCATTAATTTTACCTATCCATGAGATCGGGAGATGTGTCCATTGTTGTAAAAGTTTTGTAATTTGTTGAGGAGTGGGGGATAGTTTGCTACAAAAAGATCTGAATATGAGGCTGTTAGGTGAACCCCTAAATAGGGGATTGACCTCTCAGTCCATATAAAAGGGAGTGCATTTTTGGCCAAGAGTCTGATTCTATTTCGGAGAGGGATAGATCTAGGGTTCTGGATTTTTGGGGATTTATTGTAAGTCCTGAAATCATCGCAAATTTGTCTAGAATGGACAGGAGGCTAGGTCCGGAAACTTGTGGGGATGACAGAAATAGGAGTATGTCATCTACAAATAGACATAATTTATGATGGTATCCAGCAGTTTCAATACCTGTGATTGTCGGGTCTGTGTGAATTTGTTGGGCTAAAGGTTCTACTAGGAGGGCGAATAGGACGGGGGAGAGTGGGCATCCCTGGTGAGTTCCTCTTTCTATTCTAAATGGATTTGATTTATAGCCTGCATATTTAATGTATGCAATAGGTTTGTTATAAAGCGCTTCGATCCATGTTAAGAAGTGGGGGCCAAAACCCCATCTTTGCAATGTGTAGTGAAGGTAAGGCCATGATATGGAGTCGAAAGCCTTTTTTATATCAAGGGATAGGAAACAAGAGGGTATTTGATGGGTTTTAGCTATTTGAGCTAGCAATACTGCCCTACGGACATTGTCACCCGCCTGGCGCATTGGCATGAAACCTACCTGGTCTTTGTTGATAAGCTTATCTATTACATTATTTAGTCTTTTGGCTAATATTTTGGCAAAAATTTTGATATCTAAGTTCAGGAGTGAGATTGGATGGAAATTCGTACATAAGGTATCGTCAGTGAGAGGTTTAGGGATCATGCAAACGATGGCCGTCAAAGTTTCTTGTCTAAAGGATTTAGACATTAAAACCTTCCGCTAAGATTGGTGATAACGTGTCTGTATAAGTTCTGTAATATAAGGAGTAGCAGCCATCTGGGCCTGGTCTCTTATTTAATTTTAGGTCTTTGATAGCCTCTGAGACATCATCAGGTGTAATGTTACCTTCTAATAAATTCTTTTGGTCAAGGGAAAGTTCTGGTAAGTTTATATCGGAGAAAAATGTATCTGCTGTTTTCGGGTTGAAATTATTAGATGATGTATATAATGAGGTCAGATGGGAATGACATTTCTGAACTATTTTGGTAGGGTTGCTCGTGTAAACACCTTTTGCCAGTTTTAATTGGATTGGTTTAAAGGGTTTGTTCAAGGAATTAAGCGTACATGCAAGGTAGGTACCCAATTTATTGGATTTCATTAAATAGTTATGTCTTGATCGTTTGTAGGATTTTTCCACTGCTTCAGTTAGAAATAAGTCATATGCAACACAAGTTTTGTCTAAACAGGGTTTTGTTAATGGTGATGGGTTGTCCTGATGGGATATAAAGGCAGTATTAAACTCCATTTCCAGTTAACGCGCAAGGGTTTTCCGTTCGTGTTTGAATATGGCTGATTGTTTCTTAATTGTATTACGTATAACTGGTTTGTGGGCTTCCCAAAGAGTTAATATATTCATTTCTGGAATAGTATTGAGTGAGATATCATCTTTAATGGCTTGTTCAATGTTTTGGCGATAAGATGGGTGTTTGAGTAGGATGTCTGGGAGGTTCCATGTAGGGTCGTGGCCTTTGGGTAATGCTGATTTAATAAACGTGATTACTGTATTATGGTCGGACCATGGGATAAAGATTATATCTGCTGTAATAATTTCAGGGAGCTTACCTATAGTTAGGAATATGTGATCAATCCTTGAATATGTTTTATGAGGGTGGGAATAGTATGTATATCTACATTTAGTGGGATTACCTTCTCTCCATGAATCTACCAAATTATATTTGAATAAAAGTTGTAAAAAATAAATTTAAAATACATTTAAATATATTGAGATGGTGTGTACGGGGATTTATCCAGAAATGGGAGGAGGAGGACCTGGTTAGAATCTCCACACAGTATAACTGTACCTGTTTTATGGTCATTCACGACTTGTAGTAAATGTGACAAATGAATTTGGTTGCTTATTTGGTGCATAGTATGAAACTACAGTTATTGCAATGTCCATAATATGGCCTGTGAGAATCAAGTAGCGTCCTTCAGGATCTTTTATTTGGGATTGGAGAGTAAATGGGGTAGAACGATGAAAGGCTATGAGTGTCCCCCGATGCTTGGAGGTAGCCGAAGCCGTGTAGGTTTGCGGATAAAAATGGGACATAAATTTGGGCGTGGAAGTACTCGTGAAGTGGGTCTCTTGCAGGCAAACTTTCTGGCATGAATTGCACGGAAGGCCTAGGTACATTTCTGGGGAATGTTTAGTCAGGGACAGAAGGCCTAATCCTCAAAAACCTGGCGCAACGTAACTTTTTCCATATAAGTTACACCGCCGCAAAATCTCTAACTAAGTGCCCGATCCACAAAGCACTTACCTAGAAATTTTGAGCGGTGTAACTTAAATCCGGCTGGCGCAAGGCGTTCCTCTTCTCCCGCGCCGGCCGTACTGCGCATGCTCGTGACGTCATTTTCCCGACGTGCATAGCGCGAAATTACGTTACGTCAGGCTTTGTGGATTGCGACGGGACAATAAAGTTGCGTCGGGTAAAAAAAAAGATACGGCGCCCAAAAAAAAAAAAAAATTTTAAAAAAATCGCGTCGTGAGCAAGAAAGGTCTGTTTTTACAAGGTGTAAACAGTTTACACCTTGTAAAAGCAGCCCTAATTTTGCGTTTGCAAAATAAAACTTACGGAGAAAAAACGAAGCTGAAAAGCTTCGTGGATCTCCGTAAGTCCTAATTTTCATACCCGAGGCGGCATTTCGACGCAAAATGCCCCCAGCGGCGGATGCGGTACTGCATCCTAAGATCCGACAGTGTAATTCAATTACACATGTCGGATCTACGTCCTAACTATGGAAAACTGATTCTGTGGATCAGTTCCATAGTTAGGACCAGGGATACGACGGAGTAACAGCAGTTCAACCCTGTCGTATCTCTTTTGATGATTTGGCCCAGAATGTTTAATGGTGCCATGGTAGCTGAATAGACAAAGGGGACTTACCCATTACCAAGTTATTCAGGTCAATCGATACGATCCAAGTGGTCTCAGAGAGAGAAGAAGAGAGAGGAATGGAGATGAGTACTAGAGTAAGAAAAAGGAACAGAATACTAATGGTTAGAGAAAATAATGTATAGATCAACATAAAGACACATTTAAGTGTTTCCCGCGAGAGGGAGCAAAGATCACCCACTGGGGAAAAGGTGCTTCCGTCAGACTTCCACATATTATTTGTGGCCAAATGAGGGAGGCAGAGCAGGACACATGGATCTCCCGTTCAAGGGGGGAGAGCCATCTGAAAAAAACATCACATTGATGTGTAATACTGTAAACTTTGCAATATATAACAAGAACTATAAGTGTTAGAGTTAACTATATTAGGGGAGGGACGGTACGGGAAATAATGAGATAAAGAGCTAGCATCTGATTGCCCCAAGATACCCTGGTGGGGAGGCAACATAAACTAAAGGAGTGGTAAGAAGGCATAAGGGTAGAGCAGGGTCGGGAAAACCCCCAATGTTAATATTGAGGGTATAACTAAAGTTCTAACAGGGAGAGGTAATGCTAAAAAAGTATAATACTGTCTGTTGCTATATAAAACTTCTTATTGACGGTCTAGGGTCAGCCGAGTTTTAACAATTAGAACAAATAGAACAAGTAGGACCTATGTCCTTAACAATTCTTATGAATGCCAAGAGGCCTTGTACATATGCCCCTTATGTAGGTCAAGGAAGGTTATAATAATTAGCACTAGAATACTCACTGTAGAAATAGTAAACAATCCTGGAATTTTAGCTGAAATAAAGAAAAATTAAGCAAATATTGAGCATGCAATTCTGGAAAGAAAAAGGAAACTGTTTATATAACAGAACTTATTATTATGTATCAGAGCACTAGTGGGTGCAGTGTATTGCCCAACAAGTCTTTAAAAAGACTAATAGCAGGGTAAGGAATGAGCCAAATGTTCAGTTTTAGAATTTCTTTCAATCCATTGAATCCTCTTTCCTGAGGAGGTCATGCGTAGCGATCTCTCTTGTGGGATGGATGGTTTCCATTTCTCAGGTTGGATTGAGAATGATTTACTTTGGATGAGAGAGGTGTTCATCTACTGCGCGATGGCGTATTTTGTGGATTTGGTTCCATTAAATTTAAGTCTATGAGTGTTTGTTGAAGTTCATCAAAAGCTCTGCAAGTATATCTTTTCCCTTTGTAAGCAAAACGTAGGGAAAATGGGAACCCCCATTGGTAGGTGATGTCATGGCGTTGTGATTCTAGAAGAAGGAGTTTTAATGCTCTTATTTTAGCAATTGTTATTTGGGACAAATTAGCAAACAATTGGTAGTCATTTCCTTGGAAATTCAGCTGCTTTTTGTCCCTGGCTGATGACAGAAGCTGCTTATTTGTACGATAGTAGTGTAATTTCACTATGATATTGCGTGGAGGACCATCAGGTTTTTTTTGCAGCAAGGGCTCGATGGATTCTGTCGAATTCCAATCTTTCAATGGAAATGGCTGGTTGCAATTAGTGAAACAGAGCAGTTATGGTGGATTGCAGGTCAATGATTGTTTCAGGAATACCTCTAAGGCCCCATACTCACGACCAAACATGTCTGCTGAAACTGGTCCGCGGACCAGTTTCAGCGGACATGTTCGGTCGTGTGTAGGCAGTAACGGACAGGATTCCAGCAAACATTCGTCGGCCAGACCGTTTTCCAACAAACAACTGTTTCCTGGTCTTGCTTTAAAACAGTCTGCTGGAATCGTGTCCGTCAGACATGTTCGGTCGTCTGTACACAAAAGCAGCGTACAAAAACCCCGCGCATGCTCAGTCCAAATGAGGAGACGGGAGCGCTCGTTCAGGTAAAACTCGCGTTTGTTTGGGATATGGCACATTCGTCATTAGAAACCTTTTATTCTAGCAAGAGAACAATGTCTTAAAAAGGCGCACTAAACCACAGTTTCTTGCCTCGTTTTATTAATTCTTCTCTTGCTAGAATAACCCCGTTCTCTTGCTGATGCAATTTCAATAGATTTGTCCCATACTGAAATGTCTCTTGCAGGTGGGGTCGATGTGGCAGCAGGAGGATGGTGTTCCGCAAGCCGGGCCGGGTCACATAGCCCAGTGTCTGGGGTCAGCAGGCCCTTCTGCATCCACCAAAGGACCTGGTTCATCAGGGCCTTTGCCAGTCTTCTCTGGTCCTCCTCCCCTTCATTCAAATCGTGGGCCAATGAGGCACTGAAGGCCTCTGTGGGGTTGAGGGGGGCCCTCATGATGGCGCTTGCCTCCTGTATCATGCGGAGGCTTGCCTCCTCCACAGGCCTCAACTGCCTCCTTCGGCCTGATGGCCTCACCTGGGGGGGAGAAGACTGGCTGGTGGTGGTTCTCCTGGCCGGGGGGACCTGCTGCAGGCCACTGGGCCCAGCCTCCTCCTGGCTGCCACTGACCCCGGCCTCCTCCTGGCTGCCACTGACCCCGGCCTCCTCCTGGCTGCCACTGACCCCGGCCTCCTCCTGGCTGACAGACACGTGAGGATCTGCCACCTCCTGGCTGATCTCTTCTTCCTGTGTGGAAAAAAAAGGACATTTTTTACAATTTCGCTAAATAAAACCACACTCATTTTCATGTTTTTCGTTTAGTATTTTCTGTTCATTATTACTTGAATACACTCTACTTCTGACCCCTGCAGTTGTCATCCCTGACACCTATTTGTCTGTACACCTTTTTTTGTGCTTTTTCCCAGCTTGGCTTTTCTTTTACAATATCAACTCATTAATCCACCAATAATTATTTACGCCAGAAATATAGAGGAAACTACTATACCTCCTCATCGAAGGGTGGCAGATCTGCATCTCTGTCAGCCAGGCCCTCTTCCTCCGACTCTGCAGGGCTGTGGTCATCTGGGGAATGTCCGCTGGAAGGTAGCATGGAGGAAAGGTTGGAAGAAAGACTCGACATCGTTTTCCTGCCTTCCATTTCGTCCCGCAAAAAAGCCATCTGTTTGTAATACCACAGTTTGGGTTCCTTTGCTTGTGTTGCTGCTGCTCCCGATTTTTTGCTTTTATTAGCTTTATATGCTCTTCTGTATGTGCTTCTCAGGTTGGCAAGTTTATCCTTCACCATGTTGGCAGTGCATCCTGGCACCCATGTTTGCATATAGTTTGCTAGCTCTTCTAGTGCTGCCGCTCGTACATCTTTATTACAATATAACGCGTGTTTGGAATTCCACAGGATGGGCGTGTCCTGATATTTTTGGAGTAAGGCCTCTATAGCTTCCTTGGTTTGTAGTTGGTCCATTTCCCGTTATGAAATATGATATTTCTTTTTGAGTCTAGATTCGCAAAACATAAACCAAAGAAAAATAAATATTCAAAAGGATCAGCGTTGACCTTGATATAATATGTGTCTTCAAATTTATTACCTATATCTAATTACAAACACAGTCTCTCTTGTTTAAACAATGATTGGCAGCTCGGCCGCATTGGTTGTACCAAACATTGATTTGCTAGATGCAGAGCCATTGTTAACATTGCAGTAACTATTTTTAATATAGAAAAATAAACAATGATTACAAATGACAGTATTCATCTACGCACTCTTTCATGTGTAAATCTCATGCCCCTGACAATGGATGACATAAAAGACACTTCCTAATGACCTCTGTACAACCAACACTTGAACAATACTTTGCCTGATCTGAATACACCATTCAAAAACTTGTCAATGAGGTACAGCATTGTTCACATCTCTATTTTGTGAGGTGTCCAAAAGCATTTGGATACCAAAATAACATTGTGGTACCCCATAGACAGAAGAGCTTAAAAAGGGTGCACCCAACAGCCCAAACCCCCATCCCATGTGTCTACATTTTCTAGGCCTCTGCTGATCCCATTTTTAATTTCCTTACCTTCCTGTCTCTCGCTCCTCGTTTCTCACGCTCGCCTAATTACCGCGTAAGATGCGTAATCACGGCGTGCACCTTTTAAACACTCCGCGTATTTATTAAACCCCGCCCTCGTCACCTTTGCTAGGCCCCTAATCAATGTGTTTAGGAAATATGGCGTTAACTGTGTATGTTCTGGATGCGCTCGAAGATTCTCCGCGTAACCTACGTAAACACGTTGTTTGCATTCTCTACACTCCGCGTATGTATTAAACGCCGCCCTCTTCTCCGCCCATGGCGTAACAATTCATCTTTTCCCCGCCCATAATCTCTGTGGGAAAGGAAAGATGGCGATGTCACACGAGCGGGCACGATGCTCTCATGCCACAAGTGAAGGGACAGAGGCAGGGACGTCCCGATCAAGGCAAAGAAGATACAAAGCCACTAATATGCGGTTCCAGGAAATGGTGGAGTTAGTTTCCATCATGCGGAGGAAGGACTATGATGGTGAATTAGGGCCATACAAGACCCCTAACCGCCGAAAGGCACATATTATGGACAAGGTGGCGAGGAGAATGCAGAGGATGTTTGGGATCACCAGGTCCAAGGAACAGCTGAGGAAACGCTGGTCAGACTTAAAATTGAGGGAGCCACATCAGATGAAGAAGATCCTTAAAATTCTGCGTAAAAGTAAGTAAATATATTTTGGGGTTGGGGGGGGGGGGGGGTTGATAGTCTGCAAGAATGTGTTGCCATGTATATTTCACCATCTGCCTCCTTGGCCTGCTTGTAATTTAAAAGACATGTTGTCATTTATTTTTTATGACATAAATAACTACATATTTACAAATAGTGTTCTTAGTAAACCACGTAACATCACATAGTTTCTCAGAAAGGCTCGGTTATTCCAGGAACAACACACCTGGACATGGCTCACTGGCCAAAAACTTTGTTTGTAAACATTGTGTAAAAGCTAGTTCTACAAAATAGAATTAGGAGAATGGGAAAGGCAAACAGGATTCATTCTAAAAACAGTGGTAATAAAGCAGATGTTTTCACATCTGCAATGCAGAGCACCTGTGTCTCCACAAATCAAAAATGGGTTTTGGTAGGGTCTCCCAGAAATACAGTTTAGGGGGGACATCCATGTGTGTCACTTTGCTAAAAAGGGGCAGGATCAGAGCTTGCCATAGAAGTAATTCCAAAATGTAGGTTTGGTGAAAGATAAAAGTAACTAAATGAAAGCCTCTTCTAAGCAATGTGTGCGATTTATGCTCTCCAATATCTGTGTGCTGATGAGTATACATTTTTTTTGTTGTTATTTAAGGGGAAAGAAGTCGCCAGCATTTGGAGGAGGCAGAGAGGGCCAGACAAGGCCAAAATCTTCCATCTCAACATGTGAAAGGAGAAAAGGATGTGGAAGGAGAAAAGGATGTGGAAGGAGAAGAGGATGTGGAAGGAGAAGAGGATGTGGAAGGAGAAGAGGATGTGGAAGGAGAAGAGGATGTGGAAGGAGAAGAGGATGTGGAAGGAGAGGAGGAAGGAAGAAAGGAGGAAGGAAGAGAGGAGGAAGAAGTAATTTTGGACTTAGAATTTATAGCAGATGAAGGGCAAGTGGCGGAAGAACAATTTGGCGAATTGAAAGAAGGTGGATTGATGGATGAAGGAGGAGTCGAAGATGATGGGGAAGTGGTGGAAGAAGGAGGAGTGATAGAAGATGATGGGGAGGTGGTGGAAGAAGGAGGAGTGATAGAAGATGTCGAAGAGGTGGAAAGGAGAAGCCCATCAGGTCAGTGTCACCCTAGCTTGATAAAAAAAAACATATGTAGATAGGCCTCATCAAAAAATAATTTTTGAAATTACAATTTTTTTTTTTTTAGGGGAGGAGGATGGTGTGTCAATATTTTCACGTGCAAGTGCTGCTATAATTATTCAGCAGGTAATGGAGTGCAGCACTGAAATGCACAATATGCGTGAAAGGATGGTTGTCATGGAACAGAATGTAACAAATGTCCTTTTGGAATGCAGCACGGAAATGGACAATATGCGGCTAAGAATGATGGTCATCGAATCTAATTTTAAAAATATTATTGACATGATGGGCCGTGTCAAAGACTGAAACACCCCCCGCCCATCCCCCGCCCCCACAAACATTTTTACTGTTTTAATAATGAATACGCCAAAATTTGAAGATACACACACAGTGTGCCAACATGTGCTATCTGCCATCACAGAATATCTAGTGTCTGTGCTTTGTGGGTCCAACCCCCTCCTCCATCCTCAAGTAGTTGAGAGGAAGGGTTTGCTCCCACAAAACACAGACATTAATCACCCATGATGTCAGATAGCACATGTGGCCATTTGTCTGTTGAACCAATGACATTTGGCGAGTTTGCACTGAATGTGTGTATCTTCAAATTTTGGCGTGTTCCAGTGTGAAAGCACACCATGACTGACTGCTGTTGTGAATTTTTATATTTTTATAATATATTTTTTTTTAGTTTTTGTCCATGTTGTACATTTTTGGATACTATAAAGTTTAGACCATAAAGAATAAACAACCAAAAAAATAAAAATGATATATATATAGAATTATAAATCTCTCTAATCACTGAATTTAGTGAAGTCGAGATTTGACTCCTAAATCTCCACAACAAATATTCGTATTTAAAAACACACAAAAAAATTGAAAAAAAAAAAATATATAATAAAAAACATATAGGTTTTTGGGCATAAAAAATATGCCGAGAAGAAAAAATACAAAGGCGGTAAACACCCCACCAAAAATATTCTATATATATATATATATATATATATATATATGTAAACAATAAATCTAACTATATTTGATAAACAAAACTGTGAACTTGTTAAAAAATGTATAATCTTCATAATATTTTTTGTTGAATTACCTGAATAAAAAAAAAAAAAAAATCCTAAAAATATTGTAGACTCCTAAGTACAAAAGCAGGGAGTAATGAAAAAAAAATAAAAACATTTTTGTGGTCATGAACAAGCAAAAATTAAAAAACTTGACCTCAAAATTTTCTAATGGAGTTGCTTCTTATTTCTAGACTCAATACCCTGTTTGTAGATGAGTGAATACTGTGCAAAATGTGGTTATTTACTAAAAGTGGAGAAATCAATTATGCAGTAAAATTGAAGAAGTTAGTTAGAGAACCAGGAAGACAGATAAAAAGAGAAAAAGCATTAATGACAAACAACTGTATAAAGTCCAATGGTCTAATTATTTATTATTTGTGAGAATATTCCTTTCTTTGGGGGCCGAATTAGAAAGAAATATGATCTGGCATAGCAATGGCCCCCCGACCCATGAAGTACTCAACATATTTGTCGCGTACCTCACGAGCTGATTGGGGGGCCAAGCCAGCGCGACCAGTGTCCAGCCCGGGAAGGGGATCTGAGGGTAGTCTTGCCTCAGAACCGATGTCGGGTAGGTACGTCTGGGAGTGCCTGCGTAAAAAGTTGTGCAAAATGCAGCAGGCAAATACAACGGTGTCCAATTTATATTCCGCCAGATGTATCGATGTCCTGAACAGGCGGAACCGGTTGGTGAGTATCCCAAAGGCATTCTCGACTACCCTCCGAGCCCTGGCCAACCGAAAATTAAACACACTCCTCTCTGAGGTGAGGGTCCTCTGGGGAAAAGGCCACATGAGGTGAGGACCAAGCCCGAAAGCCTCGTCCGCTAGGAACACAAACGGAAGTCCTTCCACATTATCTTCATCTGGTGGCAATGCCAGACCACCAGCTTGGAGACGATCATAGAAATCAGTCCGTGCGAACACTCCCCCATCAGACATCCGGCCATTCTTCCCCACGTCCACATATAGAAACTCATACTGTGCCGACACCACCGCCATCAACACAATACTATGATAACCCTTGTAATTATAATAGTAGGACCCCGAGTGGGGTGGGGGCACAATGCGGACGTGTTTCCCATCTATTGCTCCACCGCAGTTTGGAAAATCCCACCGCTGGGCAAATTGGGAAGCCACAGACTGCCATTCCTGTGGTGTGGAGGGTAGCTGTGGGGACAAACAAAAAAAGAGATTTAGTACTTTGGCACAAAAACATCCTACAAGCATCCTTGTGAAAATTCACAGTATTAAAATTGCATTTGAAAAATGTGCATGGAGAATTTGGGGAATGAAATATATAGGGCCACTTAATTAAGAGACTCCACAGCCCTCTGATGGGGACTAAAAAAGTTTGAAGGGGGGGGGGGGGACACAAAAACCAAAAAGTCGTGTTTGAAAAAATGGCAAGGTGGGTTTGTCCCTAGGATAGCATGCTGGACAGGTTAATATTGGGTAAGGGACAAATATGCAGGTAGGTCAAGAATAAAACATGTAAAGCTTATATCAACATGCATAGGGAGAAAAGGGAACGTTAGTTAAACACACAGCATATCTGGGAAATAAAATAAAAAGTTAGTTGCCCACATTATTAAAGACACATTGTGAGGTTAAAATGAGGAAACTTACCTTAATATACTCCTCATGCAGAACTTTGATGATGGCAGCACACGTGTCCGGTATGATGACCCCAAGCGCCTGCGGAGAGATGCCTGTCGAGAACTTGAGGTCCTGCAGGCTCCTCCCAGTCGCCAGGTACCGCAACGTGGCAATAAGCCTCTGCTCGGCCGTGATGGCTTGGCGCATCACAGTGTCCTGCCTCGTGATATAGGGGGACAGAAGATCCAGCAGACTGTTGAATACGGGGTCCGTCATGCGGAGAAAATTCCTAAAGTCATTAGGATTATTCTCCTGGAGTTCCCTAAGCAGAGGCATATGTGAGAACTGGTCACGCTGGCGCAACCAATTCTTGGTCCAGAAACGCCTCCGCCCCCTGTTTCTGGCCAAAGTACTGGAAAAATGAACATATCCAGCAGCCATCCCATAAACAGCACCAACTCGCGAAAATTGACGCTGCTGCTCCATCATGGCTTCAAACCGGCCGGCTGGTCAGTCAAGAACACACTCAAACAGAAAGCACTCGCAAATCCAGCACTACCTGCGACAAACGCGTGACAAACAGATACGAGCGCACAGGATGCAACTGCTAAAGCAGAAACAACCTGCTAGCCTATAGCCGAATGACAACTACGTTACCGCAAGCACACGCACTGAACCCGTGAATACACGCTGTCAAAGCCTGGAGACCGAGAAGCGCGAATCAGCTCTTACCAAACCTTCACTAACACGAGCAAACCCGTAACTAGCAAAAGAGGAACAGAGGGCGGCGCCATTAAGTTTGGTCTTCCCCTTTATAGTGACGTCGTACGTAGTTTACGTGCACGCGTTCCGGTACGACGGTAATTTGGTCCGCTGGTGTGTACAAGCCAGCGGAACCAAACAAAAATCAGCCTTGTACGCCGGAAACTGTCCGGCAGACAGTTTTCAGCGCACAGATCCGGTCGTGAGTACAAGGCCAAATACGTAAGTTGGACCTCCTGTCTCTGTTCTCATGGTCCTCAATTTTAGTATGGAGCAATAGGTTTTTCCTCTTTGAGGTTTTCTATTTCCATAGTTTGTTTCAGAGGAATATTTTCTAAATCATCTGCTTTAACCTCTAAAGCTGCAGTGCGTTTTCCAAGATCTCTTATCTCTCTTGTGAGGTTTGAAGTGATTTGATCAGATGTTTGTTTTAGTGCTTTATGGAGCATATGTTCAAATTGTTTTAAAATGTCTGGGGCTACTTGAGGAGAGTCTTGTGAGATGAATAAATCACTGTCAGAATCAGCTGGGGACACAGGTTGTGTCAGGCTTTGCCTGTGGGAGCGCATAAAGGCTGTGAATGAAGAGGGGGGCGGTGCCATTTTAGTCAAAGCTTTCCCCTTTGAAGCCTTCATGAGGAAATTCTTTATCTTGGCACGGCCGCCTCCCTGTGCCATAATTTTGCCCACAAATTGGTCAGCTAGATCCCGGGTACTAGTTCCACCCCGAGGATATGTCAAAATTCTTGCGGGTTTCGGTTAAATACCGTCTCTCCTTCTGAATGATACGGAGCTCTAGCAGTGCATTACCGCACCGCTAGACTCCGTGCATGCGCCACACCCTCTATTTTCAACCACCCAGCTTGAAAATAGAGCCTCTCATATGCTGAAGAATTATGTCCTTTACAAAATATTGTGGCATTATGACCCCTTTCACACTGGGTCGCTTTGCAGGCGCTATACGCTAAAAATAGCGCTTTCAAAGTGACCTGAAACAGCCACTGCTGTCTCTCCAGTGTGAAAGCCAGAGGGCTTTCACACTGGCGCGTGCACTAGCAGGACGGTAAAAAAAAGTCCTGCTATTAGCACCTTTGGAGCGGTGAAGGAGCAGTGTGTATACCGCTCCGCCACTGCTGCTGCCCATTGAAATTAATGGGGCACCGCGGCTATACCGCCGGCAAAGTGTCACTGCAGAGGCGCTTTGTGGTGGTTTTTAACCCTTTCTCGGCTGCTAGCTGGGGGTAAAAGCTCTGCGAAATTGACAGTAAAGCGTCCCTAAAAGTAGCTGCATTTTACTGCCGCCCCCCACACCAATGTGAAAAGGGCCATAGAGAAGAAATTGTAATTTCTACTTTATGTATATATGTATTGTAAGATTGGGGTGATCAGACTCCAGGTGCGTTTTTAGTGAGTACGCCAGTCCAGAACTGAGTTTTTAAGGGTCTAGTAGCCCACTTTTAGTTAAAAGCACAAAAAGTTCACAAATACATCAGTAGCCCTCGCAGGGGGTTCCACCATTACTGTATCTTGCATATTCAACACTTTAGCCTCCTGGCTTTTATTCTTGCCATCTGGCTGTTTCAGGCCTGTAGCCTAGGCCTAAGTTCTGTTCCTCAGAGCAAACAGAGTTTCCTAGAGATAAGCTCGCTCCTCGCTTACTCCTGGCCAGCGCCTTGCTGCTTAATCACCAAAGACATCTGCCTCCTGCACAGGGCTGTGGAGTCGGAGTCGAGGAGTCGGAGTCGGGGGAAATTTTGGTTACCTGGAGTCGGAGTCGGCAAACAATGCACCGACTCCGACTCCGATTCCTACTAAATTTAGATTGGAATAAAAAAAAAAAAAGCAAGTTTAAATGTCCCAATTCACAAAAAGTTATAATTAATGACTTCTCTACTGTAAGAATAAAGACCAATGCATGCAGTGCCTCACGTAACCGCAAAACGAACAGGTTAAGTGACCGTGAAGAAGCATGCTTTTCATTTGCTTCACTATATGGCACGCAACGCACAATTAGGAGCTGCAATACTTATACTTTCCATAGTGTTGTGTTCTGCTTTTACAGGGAACGCAGCGTCCATGTGTAACCTAGCCTCCCACTGATAAGGGATTAAATAAATATGTTTTTTGCAGGACTAGAGAGTGAGACACTTGTATAAGTGAAGGGAATGGAGGGCCA
Source organism: Rana temporaria (assembly GCF_905171775.1). Classification (NCBI taxonomy): domain Eukaryota; kingdom Metazoa; phylum Chordata; class Amphibia; order Anura; family Ranidae; genus Rana; species Rana temporaria. Next base: position 369,042,005 of record NC_053490.1, read on the forward strand.
ATAGTTCAAGACTGAAGCTGTAAACCATTGGAAAAACTGCTGTCATTTAGCTAAGGCTATAAAAACTTGTAAACTCCGATCGTTAGCTTAAACTTTAAACATGACTATGGGATTCTCCTAGGAAAATCATGTTTTAGAATAAATGCCCCTTCCTGGATCCTCCCACTGCCCTATGTTTTGTTTTTGTTCTAAAACAACCAAATAATGTGGTTTGTATTTTTGAACTGGTAAAGATCCTGTTCCTGATGTTTATGCCTGCTGCTACTATCCAGCCACTTGATTGATTAAAGCGGGAGTTCACCCATAAAACAATTTTTCCCCTTAGATGGATGCTCGTTTTGTCTAGGGGAATCGGCTAGTTGTTTTAAAATATGAGCTGTACTTACCGTTTTCGAGATGCATCTTCTCCGTCACTTCCGGGTATGGGTCTTCGGGAGCGGGCGTTCCTTCTTGATTGACAGTCTTCCGAGAGGCTTCCGACGGTCACATCCATCACGTCACTAGTAGCCGAAAGAAGCCGAACGTCGGTGCGGCTCTATACTGCGCCTGCGCACCGACGTTCGGCTTCTTTCGGAAAATCGTGACGCTATGGATGCGACCGTCGGAAGCCTCTCAGAAGACTGTCAATCAAAATAGGAACGCCCAGTCCCGCAGCCCATACCCGGAAGCGGCGGAGAAGATGCATCTCGTAAACGGTAAGTACAGCTCATATTTTAAAACAACTAGCCGATTCCCCTAGACAAAACGAGCATCCATCTAAGGGTAAAAAGTGTTATGTACGGGTGAACCCCCGCTTTAATAAAAAAATAATAATAAAACTTTGTTTTCATTGTGTTTGTCTTTTGCTTAAACTGTGCAATACAGTAGACTGTTGGATTCCCAGCCAGTAGTCCTGTGGTAGGTTGCGTTTCTTTCCCTCAAGGAATGTATAAAATACATTCGCATATTAATACAGAGGAGTCGGAGACAGAGTCGGAAGTACATAAAACTGAGGAGTCGGAGTCGGAACATTTATCTACCGACTCCACAGCCCTGCGGGGTGAGGCTCTGAGCCATAGTCAGGTCAAAAGTAAATAGCTGAACACACAGCTGTGCAATTAGTGCGTTTTTCTCTCCAAAATATGGCGTAAACCAGCAAACTTTAAGATCGCACAGAGTCCCACCACCACAGTATATATATTAATGTTTTTGTGATAACATAAATTCATGATCAATAACTTCCAACATTTGTTATGGTCATTTGTTGCCCACTGACTTCATATATAACTAGCAGAGAAAAAAAGCAGTTGAACTATTGGCACAAGCAACATTGTTCACAAAACTTAAAGGGGTTGTAAAGGTACAATTTTTTTTCCTAAATACCTTTCTTTACCTTAGTGCAGTCTTCCTTCACTTACCTTATCCTTCGATTTTGCTTTTAAATGTCCTTATTTCTTCTGAGAAATCCTCACTTCCTGTTCTTCTGTCGGTAACTCCACACAGTAATGCAAGGCTTTCTCCCTGGTGTGGAGTGTCATGCTCGCCCCCTCCCTTGGACTACAGGAGAGTCAGGACGCTCTCTACGTTGCAGATAGAGAAAGGAGCTGTGTGTTAGTGGGCGTACTGACTCTCATGTAGTCCAAGGGAGGGGGCGAGCACGACACTCCACACCAGGGAGAAAGCCTTGCATTACTGTGTGGAGTTACAGACAGAAGACCAGGAAGTGAGGATTTCTCAGAAGAAATAAGGACATTTAAAAGCAAAATTGAAGGATGAGGTAAGTGAAGATAAAATAAGCTATTTAGGGAAACAAAATTGTACCTTTACAATCTCTTTAAGTAAGCAGCTGATTTGTTGATATGGGCAACTAATATTATCATATTAGATACAGCACCTGGTGTATTGCGATAAACAGTATTAGTGCTATGCTCCAATAATAAATATAATCTTTGGTCTAAGATAAAGATTTCTTTACTTTTTGGAAATTCTCAAAAAAACAAATCATACCACACAAGTTCCACATATCAATAGAGCCTTTAAAACGGAGCTCCACCTAAAAGGGGAAGCTCTGCTTGTCTGCCTCCCCCTGCCACATTTGGCACCTTTCCGGTAGGGGAGGGGGGACAGGTACCTGGTTTTGACAGGTACCCGCTGCCACTTCTGGGTGAGTTCACTGCCGGAAGCTCTGCCCCCCTTTCCCCGTCACTGGGCTATTCACAAAGCGCAGCAGGGAACCAGCTGTGAAGCCACAAGTGGGTATATGTAAGGCTTTATTATCACTTTAAAGAGTAAAGTGTTTTGATACGCTTGATCGTTCATCTTTGGAAATGTTAGTGGGCTTTTTCAATTCTTGAAATGCAAATTTTTATGTCAAAAATTAAACCAACATGTAAGATTTTTGTTAAAATGCAACCCTGGATCATGTAATCAATCAACAAAAAATCTAATGTTTATGTTGTTATCAACCAATAATATTTTGATAATTGGGTGACATCTATTGATACAATGATGGCGTTATCGCATGCGCAGATCTTTAGAAACCTGACCATTTTTTTTTTTTTAAGATTTTCGAACCATGTATGGCCAGCTTAACTCCCTCTGAGTGATTAATGTACATTGCAAGGGTTTTAACAAACTTTTAACAAATTTTGTTGCAGATTCCTACCTGATTCTGCTCTAAAGAAAAAACTGGTCTGTTTGATTACATCAATGTGCACAGTAAATCTGAATGGGAGTGTCTTTTTCATTATTCATCAGCTAATGCACTTCCAATGTTTTAATTAGAAAATTCGCAGGGTCTGCATCTCTTTAGATGCAACTATTTGGGAGCATCTCACCAAAAATGAAATTTATTTTGGAGAGGATGTCTAAAAGTTTTACTTGTATCTTAGTGCACACTTCTGGGAAATCAGCGAGCCAATCTCACAAGCAAATTGCTAGACATGCGCAATTCGTTTTGTTATGTATTAGTTCATTCAGAAACTCCCGATTGAACGAAAGACTCTTTGACAAATGCGTTCGAAAATTAATTGTCAGAAAGAAAGAAAATCCGAAAGAATGAAAAACGATTCAACCAACGAGTTTAAAGTGGAGTTCCACCCATAAATATAACATTACATCAGTAGTTTTAAAAAAATGTCATTAGTCCTTTACAAATTTATTTATTTTTTTTAGATGCCTTCAAAGTGTTGTTGCTAGGCAGAATAGTTAATCTTCCCACTTCCTGCACCTAGGTGCTTAATGCTTCCTAACCTACACCGCACAGACTCCTGGGAATGTAGTGCGTTTAACTTACCAGGAGTCTGTGCACTACCCAGTCTCAAAGAATCATGTGACTTGGACAGCACAGGTGCTGAAACCTGATCTGACACTGCTTGTGCAGCACTGAGCATGTGCGAGGTCTGCAAGGCTGAAATCCAGGAAGTCATACAGTCTGGCTTCATGATGCCCACACTTCAAGATGGCCCCAGTCAATTTATATTATATAAAGTGTCTAAATGCTGTAACAACCTAACAAAACGGACCTTAGTTTACAGACTAACTTTACTAGAATACATTAAGCTTGTGTATTACAGGGGTATTTATATATAAAAAGTGAAATTGTGGCCGGAACTCCGCTTTAACTAAGCGATTACATTCGGATAATTTTGTTTTTTCATATTTTTGTTTTTTCTGACTATTCATTATCACTGAATATAAAGAAATAATGAATGCATTTTGGTTCTTTAAATAAATGTGCTAGTTGCTGTCTGAGGCCTACTAAATTAATATCAGTGCCGCACGCTGACTCTGGAATAAAATGAAAAAATCCGAACTAACGATGGTTAGAAATACAACCAATGTCCGTCTGAATTCGAAGTAACGAATGCCGCATCTAAATTGATGGATCGAAACGAATACGAATGCATCCAAAGTAACAGATGCCGATCATAAACAAAGAGAAAACACTTTTTCAGCAGTAAACATGTCTACAAATCGCATTTCTGGGGAAGTTCTGTACACTGTGTACAGAAGGCTTCCAGGTTGCCATATTGCATTGAATTATACAGAAAATTACAGCTCTGCAGATTAAGGAAATTAAGGTATTATTATTAAGGAAAGGACATTTTTAACAACATTAACCACTTAAGGACCGCCTCCTGCACATTTACGTCGGCAGAATGGCACGGCTGGGCTCAGGCACGTACCTGTACGTCCCCTTTAAGTGCCCAGCCATGGGTCGCGGGAGCACGACCCGGTCTGAAGCTCCGTGGCCGTGGGACCTGCAGACCCGATCGCCACCAGTGTCCCGCGATCGGTCACAGGAGCTGAAGAACGGGGGGAGAGGTGTGTGTAAACACACCTTCCCCGTTCTTCACAGTGGCGCTGTCACTGATCGTCTGTTCCCTGATATAGGGAAAGGCGATCAGTGATGTCACACGTCCAGCCCCGCCCCCTACAGTTAGAAACACATATGAGGTCACACATAACCCCTACAGCGCCCCCTAGTGGTTAACTCCTAAACTGCAATTGTCATTTTCACAGTAAACAATGCATTTTTATAGCATTTTTTGCTGTGAAAATGACAATGGTCCCAAAAATGTGTCAAAATTGTCCGATGTGTCCGCCATAATGCCGCAATCACGGAAAAAATCGATGATCGCCGCCATTAGTAGTAAAAAAATATATATTAATAAAAATGCCATAAAAGTATCCCCTATTTTGTAAACGCTATACATTTTGCGCAAACCAATCGTTAAACGCTTATTGCGTTTTATTTACCAAAAATATGTAGAAAAATACGTATCGGACTAAACTGAGAAATTTTTTTTATATATATTTTTTGGGGCTATTTATTATAGCAAAAAGTTAAAAATATCGATTTTTTTTCAAATTTGTAGCTCTATTTTTGTTTATAGCGCAAAAAATAAAAACCGCAGAGGTGATCAAACACTACCAAAATAAAGCTCTATTTGTGGGGAAAAAAAGACACCAATTTTGTTTGGGAGCCACATCGCACGACCGCGCAATTGTCAGTTAAAGCGACGCAGTGCCGAATCGCAAAAACTGGCCAGGTCCTTTACCTGCATAATGGTCCGGGTCTTAAAGCGGGAAAAAATGGGAGAGCAACTGCGCTAATATACTGGGTGGTAGAAAAATGAATACTACTATAGTGATATATTTATCACATCTGATTATCACTTAAAGCGGGAGTTCACCGATAAATGATGTTTTTTGCTCTTTTACCCGTAGATTGATGCTCATTTAGTCTAGGGGAATCGGCTAGTTGTTTTAAAATCCGAGCATTACTTACCGTTGTAGAGGGCGATCTTCTCCGCCACTTCCGGGTATGGGTCTTCGGGACTGGGCATTCCTTCTTGATTGACAGTCTTCCGACAGGCTTCCGACGGTCGCATCCATCGCGTCACGAGTAGCCGAAAGAAGCCGAACGTCGGTGTGGCTCTATACTGCGCCTGCGCACCGACGTTCGGCTTCTTTCGGAAAATCGTGACGCGATGGATGCGACCGTCGGAAGCCTTTCGGAAGACTGTCAATCAAGAAGGAACGCCCAGTCCCGAAGACCCATACCCGGAAGTGGCGGAGAAGATCGCCCTCTACAACGGTAAGTAATGCTCGGATTTGAAAACAACTAGCCGATTCCTCTAGACTAAATGAGCATACATCTAAGGGTAAAAACAGGATTTTACCGGTGAACCTCTGCTTTAAGTGGTTAAACTGCAATATGGCTTGTTTATTAATTGTATATGCTAAGTTTAATTTAAGTTTTTTAAATTCTGATTAGAACATTCAGAGATGCACCTTAAGGCCCCATACACACGAGAGAATTTATCCGCGGATACGGTCCAGCGGACCGTTTCCACGGATAAATCCTCTCAAAGATTTCCGCAGATTTCTATGCGATGGAGTGTACACACCATCGCATTGAAATCCGCGCGGAAATCCTCTGGCGATGACGTGTCGCGCCGTCGCCGCGATTATGACGCTGCGACGGGCGCGACGCTGTCATATAAGGAATTCCACGCATGCGTCAAATCATTACGACGCGTGCGGGGAATCCCTTTGGACGGATGGATCCGGTGAGTCTGTACAGACGAGCGGATCCATCTGTTGGCATGGATTCCAGCAGATGGATTTGTTGTGCATGTCAGCAAATATCCGATCTGCTGGAATCCATCCCAGAGGAGATTTCTCCGCGGAAACAGATCCGCTGGCGTGTACACACCATAGGATCTATCCGCAGAAACCCATTTGCTGGGATTTATCTGCGGATGGATTCTATCGTGTGTATGGGGCCTGACAATAATTACAGAAAATATATTACAAAATATACAAGGAGTGGCAGCTAGTGCTCCATTTTTTGAGGGAGGCAGCAAACAAATCCCCCGCCTGCCCCGCCACCGGGTCCGCACTTACTCCATCCATGATCACTTCCCCTCCTGCTCGGCACAAGCAGTATGAGAGTAGCCAGGTGGACAGAGCCAGGCCATGCCACACTCCTGACAGAAATTGCCAACTTTCTTCCCTGCTTCACCTCTGCCTCTGTACGTCAATGTTTTGGTAGAACAGTGGAGACTGCTCCACCGCCTCCTTCTTCCGCTTCTCCTCTTTGCTCCAATCACCGCCGCACACATCACACTAGTGGGAGGGCTTGGGGTGCAGTGTATTGCGCCCCAAGCCCACCCTTTTTTTAAGCCAATTAAAGCATCAGGCTCTAATCATGTGCTTAAAAAAAAAACGTTGAAATATATGCATCCTGGGCCCTGCATGCAGATTAGGGCTCTCCGCATGGATTTCAATTGCGTTTTGTTTTGTTTTTTTATGTCCGCCACTGACAATAAGCAACAGTTAAATAAACAAGATTAAAAGTGAAAAGTACCTAACTTTTTGCTCTGCCCTGTCCTTTCGGTGATCTAAAATTTCCCCCATCCCCCCCTTTTTTTCTACTCTTTCTCTTCTTTCTTCCCTTACCAATTGCCCAGTTTATTATCCTTTTAAATCTGCCCACCTTGTAGGATAAAATAGAAAATCCAGTGTCCTAATCACCCTTTTGGATATGACCACCAACAGCTGATGACTCTCAGTTGAACAGTTGATAGACATAGACAGAAAGGCTCAAGCTATCATATACAAATTAAATGGCTACTCAGATTTGTTTATTTTTTATTTATTTGTTGGCACTGTTTGGATATTTGGAGGTGTCTCTCACTGTTAGTGGCTTTTGTATATTTACTTCTGATCTGTGTCATTGCATTTCTGTTGCCCTTTGGGTGCTAAATACCATAAATAAAGAATTTGCTAAGAAAAAAAAAAGTACCTAACAAATTTAATCTGGTCTTTGGTTTCGTGCAGTGTCCAATCCGCTGCAGAGTATGTCCAGTTTGATTAATTTAAATCATCTACTCTAATGAATGCCTCAGCATTTCACATAGTTTTGATGGTATCAAGAGGTGCTGAACTGAAGATGCAGCAATTATTTCTGGTCCTTGAAGAGGATTGTTACCAAAATATTAATATAGCCAGATCTAATGTCGCGTTCACACCTATGCAGTTTGCTTTTGATCCGTTTCTGTGGTGCATTTTTGCACACGAGTTTCTGGCACATGTTTGCATACATTTCTAGATACTTTTGCCGTTTTGCAATTTGTTATGCTTTTTTTTGGCCAATTTGTTGTTGGGTGGATTAAAAAACGCAAATTGCAGCAAAAACACACAACGTGCTTTTCTGCAGCCTCTCCATTGAAGTTTATTGAACCAAAAATGCACCATTTTGCTTTTCAAAAAGTCCCTGACCCTTTCCAAAAATGCAGCAGTTGAAAAAAGCATAGATGTGAACATAGGAAATCATGTTAAATGGATTGTAGTGTGTTTCTGCAAAACGTAAAAAGCAATAAAACATACATAGGTGTCAAGTCAGCCTTAAGGGCTGGTTCACAACACAAAAGCGCACTCCAGATCCATTCCGAATGCGTTTCTGCATGCGTGTTTTAAATGCATTTCGACACGTTCCGGTGCATTTTTGTTGTGTTTTCGGATGCATTCCAGATGCTTTTTTTCCTTCTGTTTTCATTTCTTTCCACTGTACCGGGGGCCCTGTGCATTTGTGATGTGTTTCCCATGGGACATAGCCACTCAGATTGTACACTTCAGTTGTGGCTAATTCCCCCCCCCCCCCTCTCCCCGCCAGGTCTGCACTTACCCCATCCAGTTTGCAGCTTCCCTGGCTTCTCCTCCCAGCTAATCCAGTCTTAAGATCCGCCTTCTGTGTCGATTGGCTGGGAGGTTAAAATAAAAAACAATAGCGAATATTGATATGCTAATGTCACAAGTGGGTGGGTTCGGGCGCAGTGCTGTTAAGTTAAAGCAACAAGCAGTGAGCACAGGGCCAGTGCCAGAGATGGCGCTACAGAGTTCTGTCACGTTCGGCTGAAAAAATAGCCCTGGTATTTAACCAAAATTGTTATTTATTTTTTCTGTGCCTGTTCAATGTGTTGTGATTCTAGGGAGTCACATACACCATAATGCTAGGCTAATCCCTCAAAATATTTTCTTACATTCATTGATAATTAAAGGTATTGAAGGTATACTGTGCTCTACCTATTTCACAACAAAGATGAAGTTCCAGATAAACTTGAACAACAAAGCAACAAATTAGTCAAACTTTTCCTAAAATGCTTCATTCAGATAATGGCACAAAGTACACATGTGATAAAATAAAAGCTATTTGGAGGAAGCTTAGAATTATGTTCCAGACTATTGTAGCAAACAATCCAGAACAAAACAGTGTTGCAGAGTGAATGAACAACACCTTATTTGAGCTTACTTTTTGATGCAGATTTGCCAACAACATAGTGGGGTGAGGTAATTATTAGAACCTGTTGTCTCCAACATCACTTACCTGGAAGGCAACGAAAAAATATGAGCTATGAAATATGAATTAGAAAGGAACTGACTGGATACTCATCAAAATCTTTGGAAGAAAATCATCTGTACATGTTACATAGTTACATAGTTAGTCAGGTTGAAAAAAGACACAAGTCCATCCAGTTCGACCACAAAAAAAATAAACAAACAAAATAAAAAACACAGTACAATCCCATACACCCAACTCCATACCCACAGTTAATCCAGAGGAAGGCAAAAACCCTAGCAGAGCATGATCCAATTTGCTACAGTAGGGGAAAAAAAATCCTTCCTGATCCCCCGGCAAGAGGCAATCGGATTTACCCTGGATCAACTTTACCTATAAATGTTAGTACTCAGTTATTTTATGTACATTTAGGAAAGTATCCAGGCCTTTCTTAAAGCAATCTACTGAGCTGGCCAGAACCACGTCTGGAGGGAGTCTGTTTCACATTTTCACAGCTCTTACTGTGAAAAAACCTTTCCATATTTGGAGGTGAAATCTCTTTTCCTCTAGACGTAAAGAGTGCCCCCTTGTCCTCAGTGTTGACCGTAAAGTGAATAACTCAACACCAAGTTCACTGTATGGACCTCTTATATATTTGTACATGTTGATCATATCTCCTCTTCTCAAGAGTGAATAAATTCAGTTCTTCTAATCTTTCCTCATAGCTGAGCTCCTCCATAAAAAAGGGGTAGAGAAAGGAAGCGCCACCTAAGTGCAGTATGAAAGAGGTTCTTTTAATGACTCATTGTACAAAACACACTTACAAGAAGGTAAGGAAAGAAGGCTCATCTGTAACATCCTGTAGTCCTCGTCCTGGATCCATGGGCTGCTTTAGAAGTGAAGAAAGCAGAATGTGTGGAGTCTTCAGGCCTGTCCTGTGGCCTTCAGGATGAAGTCTGTTCCAGCCTCACAGGTCACGTGACAGGTCACATGATTACTTCCAAGGAACACTTCCGGGAGGAGGGTCAGACAGGGAGAACGCGCTCAGGCCAATAGAAGGAGCAGTGGCTCCGAGCGCGTAGCCCAATCAGCCTTTGTTCTCCCTGTCTGACCCTCCTCCCGGAAGTGTTCCTTGGAAGTAATCACGTGACCTGTCACGTGACCTGTGAGGCTGGAACAGACTTCATCCTGAAGGCCACAGGACAGGCCTGAAGACTCCACACATTCTGCTTTCTTCACTTCTAAAGCAGCCCATGGATCCGGGACGAGGACTACAGGATGTTACAGATGAGCCTTCTTTCCTTACCTTCTTGTAAGTGTGTTTTGTACAATGTGTCATTAAAAGAACCTCTTTAATACTGCACTTAGGTGGCGCTTTCTTTTCTCTACCCCTTTTTTGTTTACCACAGAGTCAGCTCTCTGAGGACAGCAGCCGCCATTGACCAGCCACATCACCTGCATTTTTAACCATTGAACTGCCTGTTACTACTATTTACAATGGACTAATCACCATACTCCTACCCATACATGTACTTTGTAACTGCGCTGACAGTTACCTCTCCTATTGTATATGAGCTCCTCCATGCCTCTTATCAGTTTGGTTGCCCTTCTCTGCACTTTCTCCAGTTCTCCGATATCCTTTTTGAGAACTGGAGCCCAAAACTGAACTGCATATTTCAGATGAGGTCTTACTAATGATTTGATCAGGGGCAAAATGATATCTCTTTCTCTGAAGTCCATACCTCTCTTAATACAAGAAAGGACTTTGCTCGCTTTGGAAACCGCAGCTTGGCATTGCATGCCATTATTGAGCTTATGATCAACTAAAACCCCCAGATCCTTCTCCACTACAGATCCCCCCAGTTGTACTCCCCCTAGCATGTATGATGCATGCATATTCTTAGTCCCTAAGTGCATAACTTTACATTTATCAACATTAAACCTCACCTGCCACATAGTCGCCCAATTGGACAGAGCATTGAGGTTGGCTTGTAAATTGGCGATATCCTGTAAAGACGTTATTCCACTGCATAGCTTGGTGTCATCTGCAAAGACAGAAATGTTACTTTTGATCTCAGACCCATTATCATTTATAAAGATATTAAAAAGTAAGGGTCCCAGCACTGAACCTTGGGGTACACCACTGATAACATTGGACCATTCAGAGTAAGAATCATTAACCACGACTCTCTGAATTCTGTCTTTCAGCCAGTTTTCTATCCATTTACAAACTGATATATCCAATCCTGTAGACTTTACCTTACATATAAGCCGTGTGTGCGGAACTGGATCAAACGCTTTTTCAAAATCCAAATATACCACGTCCACTGCCACGCCTCTGTCCAGGGTTTTACTTACCTCTTCATAAAAGGAAATCAGGTTTGTCTGACAACTTCTGTCTTTCATGAATCCATGCGGTCTGCTGCTTAAATAGTTTGTTTCCAGCAAGAACTCATCTATGTGGTCTTTTATTAAACGTTCCAGTATCTTCCCAACTATAGAAGTTAGACTAACAGGTATATAGTTACTTGGTAAAGACTTTGATCCCTTTTTAAATATAGGCACCACATTGGCCCTGCGCCAATCCAGTGGTACTATTCCTGTCATTAATGAGTCCCTAAATATTAGATACAGTGGCTTTGAAATTACAGAGCTCAATTCTTTTAGGATCCGTGGGTGGATGCCATCAGGTACAGGTGCTTTATCCACCTTTATTCTGTCTAAATATTTCTGGACCGTATCACTTTTGAGCCATTGTGTATCATTTGGGGCTGTGTCACTCCCACCCCCATTATGGACATGAGCTCCCCCATGCTCCATTGTATACACAGAGCTGAATAAAGCATTTAATAAATAAGCCTTCTCTTTGTCCCCAGTCACCCACTCTAGATTATCTTGTAAGGGGCCTAAATGCTCAGACCTGACCTTTTTACTATTAATATATTTAAATAATTTTTTGGGGTTTGTCCTACTATCTTTTGCAATCTGTCGTTCGTTTTGAATTTTTGCATCCTTGATTTCCTTTTTACATATCCTGTTATATTCTTTGTAACATTTAAACGACACTAGTGTTCCTTCATTTTTATATTTTTTAAAGGCTATTTTCTTTTTGTTTATAGCTTTTTTAACTTTGACCGTGAGCCACATAGGTTTTATTTTTAGCCTTTTTTAACTTATTGCCCATGGGAACATACTTTGCAGTGAGGTTCCACACAGTCTTTTTGAAGAATTCCCATTTCTGTTCTGTGTTCATCGGTGCCAATATTCCCTCCCAGTCCAAGTCCTGGAGAGCAGCCCTCATCCTTGGAAAATTTGCTCTCTTGAAATTACCGGATTTATCGGTGTATACCGCGCACTTTTTTGCCCTGAAAATCAGGGCAAAATCGTGGGTGCGCGGTATACGCCAATACCCGCGCCGAGTTTTGAATACTGCGCCGACATATACCGAGCGCAGTACACTCGGGTATAGTCGGGCAGTCTCGGCTCCTTCCACGCTCACGTCCTGGACGTACAGGACATCAGCGCGAAAGTTGCCGAGCATTGCCGACAATAGACGAGTGTACTGCGCTCTGTATATGTCGGCGCAGTATTCAAACTCAGCGGAGAGGACACCCGAAGCCGCAGAAGGACACCGGACCCGACAAAGAGGACACCCGAAGCCGCAGAAGGACGCCGGACCCAATGAGGCCGCCAATGGACGCCGCGCAAGACACCAAAACTGTAAGTACAAAAAAAACTTTTTTTCCACAGGTTTGAGGGCAACTTTAGGGGTGCGCGGTATAAGCGGGAGCGTGTTATACCACGATAAATACGGTAAGTGTTTTTATTTTTCCTGTATGTATTTCTTGCTTACAGTTCACATCAAATGAAATCATGTTATGATCACTGCTGCCCAGGTGTTCCTTTATCTGATTATTAGTAATAAGCTCTGCATGGTTTGAGATTACCAGGTCCAACAGAGCATCATTCCTAGTTGGGGCCTCAATAAACTGCACCATAAAATTGTCCTGCAATAGGTTTTTAAATTTTTGTCCTTTAACTGTCCCAGCATTGCCATTATTCCAGTCAATTTCCTTAAACAAGTATGGAAATTGGTACCCTGTGCAAAGGAAGGTATATTTGTTAGCTACAGTGAGTCTCAAAAAGGGTTACGGAATTATGTATCCAAACACCAATAAGGTAACAATCAGCAGAATAGTTTTTTTTTTTTTTAATCTGTTCCTGCCTGGCCTATAGACAAATGATGTCCTCCCCAGAACTCACCTTGTGTGTGGCGCGAACTGTCATCTGCTGTGTCCACTGGACACAACCAAAGACAGATAACTGTACCGGTGCCACCGGTACTAATTACAGCAGATCACACGACAATTGTACACAATGGATGGCTTCTATTCATGCCATTCATTGTGTTCTATTGTGTCGCTCAGTGTGATCACAAGGCACAGACAGGGCCAATCACAACCCATTTGAACCATGTGAATCGCTGTGGCCAATCACAGTTAATCACAACAGTACAAATTATAAGGTTCAATTTCATTCAGAAATTGATGGTTTATAACAGATCATAATGTGTAAAAAAAAAAAAAAAAAATCCTGGTCACCTTCCCAGAGTATTACAATCGTACTATGGTAGCACTGTCTTGTTCTGGTCACAGTATCTAAAAAAAGTAAAAAAATACAAATAAAAAGGAAAAATGTCCTAAAAAAATATATATGTATACCGTATTTATCGGCGTATAACACGCACCCTAACTTCAAAAGGGAAGTTTCAGGAAAAAAACTTTCCACAGCCCCCTGCGTATAACACGCAGGCACAGTTTACATTCTATTTTGAGGGTAAACAAGTGAGTGTTATACGCCAATAAATACAGTGTATATATATATATATATATATATATATATATATATATATATATATATATTAAAAAAAATATCCACTGCCACACCAGTTATATTATGATGCTGTACTGCACTGGTGACAGCATCTAAGAAAAAAAAAGAAAACTTTGGAAAAACAAAATTACATTAAAAAAACTCATGGTGCCTCTTACTAAATAGTTTTACCAAAGAAATGTAGTAGATTAAATTTTGGCCTAAATTTATGAAGAAAGATTATTTATTTGCAAAATGTTTATAACAAAAAACAAGAAAAGTTTATATTTTTCGAATTTTAGGTATTGGCAGTGGTGCATAAATAACAACAAAAGAAAGTTCAATTCGCGTGAACCTAATGGTAACAATTTAATGTGGGTACAGTGTTATATAACCACGCAATTGTCATTCAAAGTGTGACAGCGCTGAAAGATGAAAATTGGCCTGGGCAGAAAGAGGGTGAAAGTACCTGGTATGGAAGAAATTAAATAGACACCTTTGTGTTAAAAACTTGATAAACTGACACAGTCAGCACCATCTGAACAACAACCTGAGCCCCACCAGTTCTGAAGGAACAGAACATCAATGAAATCGAAATCGGCATTGGTGATTTATCCTCTCAAAAGAAAGAATCTGAAGTGCCTATAACCTTAGTCAGAAAATATACGCAATCCAGTATCCCAGCTAGACGCTTGTCATATATGATTCATACAGCACCACAGCCTGAGCCAACGTCATAGAAAGAAATGAAAAAACTACCTGGTCATGAGAAGCAAAACTGGAATAAAACTTCAGATTAAAAGATGACGTCTGTCAAACAGCTCCAAGCTTGGGGACTTACAGAATTAACTAAAGTTAGAAAAAGAAAATCTTCTATTCAATAGGCATAACAGACAAGCAGTGGGGGCACTTATTAGTTGCAATCATTTTTTTTTATTAAAAATGTGTTCATAAACAATACACAGAAGAACAGGATAACTTTAAAGATATGGGGCCAGATCCACATACAAATAGATCGGCGCAGTGTATCAGAGATACACTACGCCGCCGTACCTTACCTGGCGTAATTTCGAATCCTCAACGACTTTGCACCGTAAGTTACGGCGGCGTAGTGTATTTCTGGCGGCGAATTTCAAATTGGGCGGGTTTCATTTAAATGAAGCGCGTCCCCGCGCAGAATGAACTGCGCATGCGTCGTTCCAAAATTTCCCGCCGTGCATTGTGCTAAATGACGTCGCTAGGAGGTCATTTTTTTAACTTAGACGTGAGTTACGTCCATCCCGATTCACGGACGACTTACGCCAAAAAAAAAAGAATAAAAAAAATTCAAATTAAAAGCGGGAACGACGGCCATACTTAACATGGCAAGTCTACCTATACGCCGCAAAATACCAGTCTACCTATACGCCGGAAAAAGCCGACTACAGACGACGTTAGAAAATGCGACGGCCGTGCGTACGTTCGTGGATCGACGGAAATAGCTAATTTGCATACCTGACGCGGAAAACGACGAGAACTCCACCCAGCGGGCGCCGAAGTATTGCATCTACGATCCGAAGGCGTACGAAGCCGTACGCCTGTCGGATCGAACCCAGATGCCGTCGTATCTTGGTTTGAGGATTCAAACTAAAGATACGACGCAGGTAATTTGAAAGTACGCCGGCGTATCAGTAGATACGCCGGCGTACTCTGTCTGTGGATCTGGCCCATGGAAATAATAGGCAAACTCAGTGCATTGGGTTAACATACAAGGCATCCATAGGCAAGCCTTCTTACTATACACTAATAAGAGTTGCATTGCACCCCAAACCATATTTGGGGTTCACTAATGCCGCGTACACACGGTAATTTTTCGGCATGAAAAAAAAACAAAGTTTTCCAGCATTTCCAACTTCATCATTAAAAACGATGTTGCCCACACACCTTTGTTTTTGAAAAATGATGAACAAAGCGCGGTGACGAACAACACGTACAACGGCACTCTGAAGGGGAAGTTCTATTCGCCTTTGGGCTGCTTTTAGCTGATTCCTTGTTAGTAAAAGACGATTTGCGCTTTTTTGTCTGTTACAGCGTGATGAATGTGCTTACTCCATTATGAATGGTAGTTTTACCAGAACGAGCGCTCCCGTCTCATAACTCACTTTTGGGCATGCGCGGGCTTAAAACGTAGTTTTAGCCCACACACGATCATTTTTTACAACCCGAAAAACGACATTTTAAAAAACTACGTTAAAAAATGCAGCATGTTCGAATTTTTTTTTTTGTCGTTTTTCAGAAGCCTAAAAACCATGTGAAGCCCACACACGATCATTTTAAATGACATTTTTAAAAACGTTGTTTTTTTTTTCATGCTGAAAAACGACCGTGTGTACGCGGCATTACAGCTGACTTAGAGCACCTTAATCAACCACTGAGCTGCATTGGGGGAGCAATAGAAGAGAGTGAAGAAGATAAGCAATAAAATAGACTATATGATGGAGAGGAAGGCAGGATTGGAATCGGAGAGGGGAGCTGGACCATCACGGATGTTGTCCATCACAGATTAGTTAGACATGTGCAATTCGTTTTGGTCTCAATATAAATTCCGACAAATTTTTTTTATGAAATAGTAACAAATTTTGTTGAAATTCCTTTAATTTAGTTTCATATATTTGTTTTTGAACGAATTCCTAATTTTCAGAACAATTCAAGTTCAGATCGGTTGAAAAATTATTTGGTTGTTATGGAGCGGGTCGGGAAGCCAGCTGCCACGTCCTTAACAACGAATGACTCATCAGCTGTCACTGGGCTTTCCCGCTGAGACCTGAAATGTAAACAAAAGAATGCCGGCAATAGAAAATTCAGAAAAAAGCATGAGGTCCCCCCAATGCATAGATTTTAAGGGGAACTACACACATCCACTTGAACTTTAATCCACGTGGATGTGACTTGCATCAGGGGAGGTTGGGCACGTCTGCCCGTGGTGCCATGAAGTCGGCAGTGAGTACCTCTGGGTCCCAGCTGGGTTCTGGGAGAGAGGATGGAGCGGCGGTGAGCTGAGATGACAGCAGCGAGAGGGGAAGCTCCAGCATGGCTCAGGGGACACCTCGGAGCCATGGCCGGCTCACACAGCAGGGATCACCTGTTGTGGTGGAGGAGAGAAGCAGAGCGGCGGTTTGATAAAGAAGTGAGCAGTAAGAAGGATGGAGAGCTGGAGGAGGAGAGCCATGCTGCGTCCAGGGAATCCGGATCTGCGGCTGGGGGGCTCGCGGCCCTGTGCAGCCTGGTGCAGCCCTGCAGCCTTATCTCTTTACTTTCTCCCTCTGTTCTGTAGGGGTCAGGGGGTATATGAACTCCAGGGGTGAGCGGGAGTGAGGTGTTAGAGACTGTGTACGGGAATTGCTGGGCAGGTTAGAAGGCCCAGCGAGGGATGTGGCTCAGGTGACGCCGGGAGGTAGGGGGTGGCTGCGCAGGGGCCACCCCCCACTGGTTGTGCAGGTTGGGTCGGCGGCTGCCACGCGAACGGAGGATGCCGAGCTTGGACCAATTTCGGTGACAGAGAAGGATATGGACAAGACGGCGGATAAGGTGAGATTAGATTTGGCGAAGTGTGAGGTGTACGTCTGCCTTAAAGGACCGCTCGGCGCACATCTTAAACAGGAGGTGCGTGAAAAGATCTGGAAAGGGGAATATGTAGAAATATTTTCCCTTCTCCCCTTAGAAATTTTTTATTTGGATAGGGTTAAACCGGACGAAAGCAAGAGGGAGGAGTAGGAACGGTTAGGGCTTGCAGGCCCGGATTTGCTTTGTATAATGTATGCTATGCCCTATCTTAAACCTGTACTGTTGGTTTATATGACAATAAAACTTTTTGTAGAAGAAAATCATTGAGAAAAACGGCATGGTTACCCCCCCCCCCAAGCCCATTACCAGCCCCTTTGGGTCTTGTATGGATATTAAGGGGAACCCCGCACCCAAATTAAGAAAAGGAAAGGCCCTATATACTCTGAACAGCAGTATACAGGCCATGCAAACAAGACAGGGACTGTAGGTTTGTTCTTAAAGAGGAGTTCCACCCAAATTTGGAACTTCCTCTTAACCCACTCCTCTCCCCCTTACATGCCACATTTGGCATGTAATTTTTTTTGGGGGGGAGTGGGGGCTTCAGGAGGAGTGGGACTTCCTGTCCCACTTCCTCCTTCCGGGTAGACGATTAAGCCTAATCGCCTAGGCGATTAAGCTTAATCACCTACAGGAAGGGGCTGCTGTAGGCGATCACCCAGGACACGTGACAGATCCTCGGCGATCGCCTGTCCAATCAGACGGCGCCTCGCCGGGCCGCGCCGCTCGCGCAGCATGCGCAGTGCCGCTCGCGCATGCGCAGTGGGTGCCCGGCCGTGAAGCCGAAAGCTGTCACGGCCGGGTGCCCACACTGAGCATGAAGACGCCGGCCGGCGAGGGGGGGCGAGGAGCGGAGCCCCGTCCGGCGCGTCGCTGGAGCCGTGGAGCAGGTAAGTGTCGGTTTACTGCAGCTGCTGTAGCTGCTGACTTTTAATAAACTTACAAAATGGGTGGAAAACCCCTTTAAGTAGAATCTGTTTGTAATTCGGAACAGGTACATTTTTTAAGTGTAGCTCCAGCAAAAAAAAAAATGTTAAGCTTTTTGGAAAACATAGGGAAGGGTTATCACCCTTGTAACATTTGTTTTGCTGTCTGTGCACCTGTTCAGAGGATTTCACGTCACTTTCTGTCCCAATGACAATTGGATTTTGAAAATTTGGGGTTTTTAGGGAAACAAGGATTGGTGATAAAGCATCAGTGGAGATGAGACACGTTTTTCCCATATTAACTCTTACAGGGGAGAATTTCCCTTCCTAGGGGTAGATTTCCTCCGACTTCCTGTTTCCCCCCTGTTTGTAAGTCGGATGTTGTTTGTAAGTCGGATGTTTGAAAGTAGGGGCCTGCCCTATATACGCTGAAGAAATTTGGGCCTTAGATGTTGGTGTTGTCACAACACTGTAAGCCCTCACATTTGCTCTTGGTGGGCGCAGGAACGGGCCCTGCTGTGAAATATTAGATTAAAAATTGTAATCACATGCCCCTGTTGAACAGGGGCAGAAAAATTAGGCCTTAGGCACTGATGCTGGTGCCACAATACTGCAACCCCTCACAGATACTCTAGTTGGAGCGCAGGAATGAGCCCTGCTGCAAAGTATTGCATCAAAAATTGTAATTACATACCCCTTGTGGCAGAGCGAGGCTCTGTCCCTATGGAAATGTTGTTGAAATAGACACAGGGGCATAGATTCATGTAGGGCGGCGTAAGTGTGGGCGGGCGTAGCGTATCGTATTTACGCTACGCCGCCGCAACTTAGAGAGGCAAGTGCTGTATTCACAAAGCACTTGCCTCCTAAGTTACGGCGGCGTAGCGTAAATGTGCCGGCGTAAGCACGCCTAATTCAAATTTTGAAGAGGTGGGCGTGTTTTATGTAAATAAAGCATGACCCCACGTAAATGACGTTTGGAACGAACGGCACATGCGCCGTCCGTGGACGTATCCCAGTGCGCATGCGTCGGATAGAATGGCTAAGATATGCCGAACACTGCCTACGACGTGAATGTAACTTACGCACAGCCCTATTCGCGTACGACTTACGCAAACGACGTAAAAAGATACGCTTGTTCCGACGCCCATACTTTGCATGGGCTGCGCCACCTAGAGACCTGCTTTATCTTTACGCCGGCGTATGTCTTACGTAAACGGCGTAACTAATTGCGACTGGCGTACGTACGTTTGTGAATCGGCGTATCTTGCTCATTTACATATTCAACGTGGAAATCAACGAAAGCGCCACCTAGCGGCCAGCGTAAATATGCACCCCAAGATACGACGGCGTAGGAGACTTACGCCGCTCGTATCTTGGCCAAATCTATGAGTAACTGATTCTATGAATCAGGTGCATAGATACGACGGCGGCCATTCGGACTTACGACGGCGTATCTGGAGAGATAAGTCTTTGTGAATCTGGGCCAGGGTCTGCATATAGCCAGATTGCAGAGCTGCAGAGTATAGATTTGAAACAGAGAAAACTGCTCTGGCAGTTTTCTCCAGATCTTATAGACAGCCTGCAGGGTGTGTGCCCAGGTGCACACAGCTCATATAATGAGGGACTGGTCAGAGCAGAAGGGAGAG
The DNA here is from genome assembly GCF_905171775.1 of Rana temporaria. Taxonomy (NCBI): domain Eukaryota; kingdom Metazoa; phylum Chordata; class Amphibia; order Anura; family Ranidae; genus Rana; species Rana temporaria. Next base: position 369,061,876 of record NC_053490.1, read on the forward strand.
GAAGGTGGACTTGGAGCAGTAGCTGCTACTGAGTGTCTCTGTGTGTAGATAGATGCTGTGTGCATCAAGAAGTTCAAAGCTGTGTGCATTAAGGGACTTCAAGCTGTGTGCCTTTTTAAGAAGCCCAAAGCTGTGTGCGTCCAAAACTGAGAGTGGAAGATCTGGTGGTTTAGGATACCAGTAACTATAGCAGCAGTGCTGTTGAAGAGTAGCCAGTGGGCTGGTATTTTCATTTATCTTTGAGACTAGGTTCACACTGCTGCGAATTCAAAATCGCGGTAAAATGCGCGATTTTACCGCGGTTTGCCGCGATTTCGGCCGCAATTTAATGTAAATCGCGGCCCGAAATCGCAAAAAGTAGTACAGGAACTACTTTTTGAAATCGCAGATACGGCGTCGCACTGATTAGGACAGTGCCATTGCCAACAATTGCCGCCGATTTGAGATGCGATTTGACATGTCAAATCGCATCTCAAATCGTTCCAAATCGTACCCAGTGTGAACCAGGGCTTAATGTCATTTAAACCCCTGCGTGGGATTCCTGAGTGGACTTTTATTGTTTTTCTCATTCAATAAACGTGGGCTACCACGCCATTAATGATATATGCCTGTTTGGTGTGGACTCACCACAAGAAAATGCATCTACCACAAGAGCTAACAACCCCCAATGTCACACCCTGTTAAACTGGGGCAGAAAAACTGAGCCTTAGGCACTTGTGCAGGTGCAACAACACTGCAACCCCTCACAGATACTCTAGTTGGAAAACAGGAATGAGCCCTGCTGCAAAGTATTACAGCAAAAATTGTTATTACATGCCCTTGTTAAACAGGGGCAGAAAAATTGGGCCTTAGTCACTGGTGGCGGTGACCAGAACTAAAAATGTTCTTACAAGCTATCAACATGAACATTGAGGAGAAAGAGGATAGTCACTCAGCATAACATGATAGTCACTCAGCATCAGCATAGGCAGTCTTGAAGGGATCTCGCATTCATAAAAAATTATTCGGTTACATCAGCATCAGGTGCTTGGTGATCCAAGACTGATTAATTTTTGTGAAGGTCAGCCGATCGACAGGCGCCTGCTGTGATCGATTACAAAGCCTCCGGGAGTACTGAATGTGCATTCCGAAAGAACGCTGGATGCAGGACAGGCCAGTAGCTCAATTGCATACTGTGCAAGCTCTGGTCAGTGACCCATCCTCAAGACCCAGTAACCCAGAGGATTTTCGGTGGGAAAGGTGTCCAAGTCTGATCTTGCCCCTAGGTATTCCTGCACCATGTAAATTAGACGCTGGCGATGGTTGCTGGCGATGGTTAACTTGGGGCTGCGGACTAAAAAACTGTCTGAACGCATGGGTCAGACGGCCACCTTCTCCACCGCTCCTTCTGTGACTGACCGAAGCCTCAGCAACACGTTGTCCAGGACCAGGAATTTGTAACCTCCAGGGCTATGGAAACGCGTTGCACAAACCTCTTCAAGGCCTCCCGAAGATGTTTCATCCTCTGCTCCCTCTGTGACGACTGGATAAGGTCCGCAACCTTACCCTTGTAACGTGGATCAAGGAGGGTTGCCAGCCAGTGATGATCCTTCTCCTTGATACCACGAATCTGAGAATCCTTTCGCAGGCTTTGCAGGATCAGGGAGGGCATGCAGCGTAGGCATTCGGTCCGGAGTCCTCTGGGTCACTAAGGATGCAGCCACCTCCTCCCAGTCACGTACAAGTCCATTGGTTTCTGGGGACTGTAAATGATCCCTTGAAGACTGCTGCTGATGCTGAGTGCTAGGCTCCACCTTCATGCTGACACAATCCTCCTCGTCCTCTTCCTGTGTGATCGGCGGGCCCGCAGGAACACTGTATGGATAAAGGGGGCCTTGAGAGGTAAGGAAGTCCTCCTCTTCTTCCCTCTGTTCTGCCTAAAGTGCCCTGTCCATTATTCCACGCAGCGCATGCTCCAACAGGTGGACAAGAGGGACAGTGTCACTAATGCATGCACTGTCACTGCTCACCATCCTCGTGGCCCCTTCAAATGGTGACAGGACAGTGCATGCATCCCTGATCATGACCCACTGGCATGGCGAAAAAAAAAACAAGCTCCCCTGACCCTGTCCTGGTGCCATAGTCGCACAGGTACTCATTGATGGCCCTCTGTGTGTGTGCAGCCGCTGCAGCATGGCCAACTGTTGAGTTCCATCTGGTGGGCATGTCACAGATTAGGCCGTTTTTGGGCAGGTTAAATTCCTTTTGGAGATCAGCCAGCCGAGCACTGGCATTATATGACCGGCTGAAATGCACAGACTTTCCTGGCCTGCCTCAGGAGATCCTGTAAGCCCGGGTACCTGCCCAAGAACTGCTGAACCACCAAGTTAAGGACGTGAGCCAAACAGGGTACATAGGTCAGGTGTCCCTGTCGGAAGGCGGAGTGGAGGTTGGTGCCATTGTCGCAAACCACCATTCCTGGCTGAAGCTGGTGTGGCGTCAACCACCTCTGAGCCTGCCCCTGTAGAGCTGACAGAACCTTTGCCCCAGTGTGGCTCCTGTCCCCCAAGCACACCAGCTCAAGCACCGCATGGCATCTCTTTGCCTGATTGCGTAGCCCCTTGAACACCTACAGAGCACAGCTGTTTCCGAGGACAAATCACCAGAGGAAGAGGCCATGGAGGAAGAAGAAGAAGAGGAGGGGGTGGAGGAGAGAGGTGTGGCAGAATCACAACTATTTTGGAGGCGTGGTGGTGGAACAACCACCAATACTACTGCACCCGTGCTGATGAGGATGCACCATGTCCACGACCAGCACTGATGCCATACTGTATTTGATGTATTGGAATAGGTACACAAGGAATGGCCTGTAGTGAGATGTAGCTGCACAAAGCTGGGATGTATATATATAAGAAGGCCAGTATGGTGGCCTGAGTTTATGGGAGGAGCCCGGAGGGTATTTAAGCAGCCCACTCACACATGCTCTTTGTCGGTTCAGTGTGCGGTACTACACGTCACTGGGCCGACTCTTTCCAGCTCACCTCATGTCCGTGAGTCTGCGCATTCAGCATTCGACATCGCAAGCGCTTTGCGGCTTCACCCTTCATGGTCTTCGCCGGCGGTTCCCGCTTACTGTCGCAGGTAGGATTCAAACCTTTTCGTATCTTGTGCAGTCTTGCAATTCGTTATGCTTCCTATCCTGCATCCCTTTTGGAAAAAAACTGCCTCTGAGTTACTTTTGCTCATGTTTCAACATCATTTGGCTCAGGCGTAGTACATTTGTAACTTCCTTCTGCCAAACATACGATTCATTTGTAAATCCATTTGGAGATTGACATGTGTTTGTATGGGTTCTTTGGCAGATTGAGGTGGTAATTGGACTCACATGGTGCCTTGTCTGCACTTGATTAGCCTGGGGGGATGGGTGGTTGGTAGGTGTTCGGTTTCAAAGCAAGGGGTAGCATACACTCTACAACCAATTTGTATCGGATTCGTTCAATACTCCTTACTATCAATTCGTATCGGATTCATTTCATGCATTTTACAACCATTTTGTATCACATACATTGCATACTTTCTACCGTTGTCATTCATTGTTTCCCCCATGTCGTGTGTTTTAGTTCCCACAGCGGAACTTACGAATTGCTTGTACACGGCTCTTCTCTCTCATTTATTTACCAAAGTTATTGCCTGTGCGTCATGCATGGCGCCACACCACACTCTTGGGATGTGTTGCACATCCACTCCAGTCCAAAGCAAACCCAGTCGCACTTTACTGTCCCAGGTAGGATTCGTTAGCTTGTTTGTCATGTCAAATTCGTGGCCACTCATGGTGTCACCTGTACCATATGTTTGGTTCCCGCAGTGGAGCTTACAAAGCATTGATACGTACTTCTCGTGTTCTATTTTCTACACCAAACCTCGTTGTTTTGCCCCATGCACGGCAGCACGCTACACGTTCCCAACATGTTTCACTCCAGCCACAGTCCGCCGCAAACTCACTCCCATGGCCCACTGTCGCAAGTAAGATTTACACATGCTTTATGTCTTATCAATTTGCTACCATTCGTTCTCTCCCATATCGTTCATTAGTGGCCCCTGCGGTACCTACGATTCAAACAGGTGTTGTCCTTCTACCTTATACTGCTTGCTTAAGGTACAAACAAACCAGGTGTTTCTATCCTTTCTCAGTAACCCAATTCTTATTGATTGAGACCTTACAACCATGCAAATCATCTCAGCAGTCTGATACCCTTGCTGAGACCCTTGCAACACATGACCCTTACAAAATGCAAAAATAAAAAAAAAAACGCAAAAAGGAAAAAAAATATATAAAAAAAACAAACAAAAAAAAAAAACAATTGCCGCCACGTAATCTCAGCCCAGCAACCTGACACCTGTTGAGACCGTTGCAACTACGCAAAATTTGTCTCCACAGCCTGACACCCTTGTTGAGACCCTTGCAAACGCAATACCGTCTCAGCAGCCCCACACTCATCGAGACTCTTGCAACCACACAAAATCGTCTCAGCAGCCTGACACCCTTGTTAAGACCCTTGCAACACATGACCCTTACAAATAAATAAATAAATAAATAAATAAAAAAATATATAGCAAAGAAAAAAAAAAAACGCAAAAAGAAATATAAAAGTGCAAAAAAAAAAAAAAATTGCCACCACACAATCTCAGCCCCACAACCTGACACCTGTTGAGACCGTTGCAATGACGCAAAATTCGTCTCCGCAGCCTGACACCCTTGTTGAGACCCTTGCAAACGCAATACCGTTTTAGCAGCCCCACACTCATGGAGACTCTTGCAAGCACACAAAATTGTCTCAGCAGCCTGACACCCTTGTTAAGACCCTTGCAAACGCAATACCGTCTCAGCAGCCCCACACTCATGGAGACTCTTGCAAGCACACAATTGTCTCAGCAGCCTGACACCCTTGTTAAGACCCTTGCAAACGCAATACCGTCTCAGCAGCCCCACACTCATGGAGACTCTTGCAAGCACACAAAATTGTCTCAGCAGCCTGACACCCTTGTTAAGACCCTTGCAACACATGACCCTTACAAAACGCAAAAAAAAAAGCAAAAAGAAATATAAAAAGTGCAAAAAAAAAAGAAAATTGTCACCACACAATCTCGGCCCAGCAACCTGACACCTGTTGAGACCATTGCAACCATGCAAAATCGTCTCAGCAGCCTCACACCATTGTTGTGTCAGGGCTCCATTCCCGGCTCCATTGAGCTCCCGCGCATGCGCGGTACGGCAGCGCGCCGTGTGCGTGGAAGCGCGCACGTGCAGGTATGCGGCAACCCTGGGGCCAATCAGAGGCCGGACACTCCTATTTAAACCAGCAGCCTTCCCTGAACAGGTTGCTGGTTTGTCTTCAGCTCCTATGTGTTTACCTGTTGCCGTGCCTGCCTGTTTTGACCCGGAATTCCTGACGACTCTCCTCTCACCTGGAATCTCTGACCCTTTGGCTAATGTTACCTGGATTGCTGTTGTCTCCTGCCCCTTGACCTTGGCTTGCTCTCATGGACTCCCTCTGAACTCTCCTGCCCTTGACCCTCGGCCTGTGACTCGGATTTGCCTTCATCTCCTGTGGACCCTACCAGACTTACCTACCAGTTCCTGCCTGACCAACGCTTGTCTCCAGTCTTCTGCACCTGCCCTGCTTCTGTCAGCTGCACCAAGTCTGCCTGCCAGCTCCCGGCACCGGTGCCTCCTTGTGCCGTCCCTCCTCTGTCCCAACTCCAGGGAGTGGTCTGCACAGGGTCGCAAAGGTGAGCCGCCCTCAGCATCTCGGTCTCGGTGAGTACAGGCTCTGACATGTTGAGACCCTTGCGAACGCAATACTGTCTCAGCAGCCCTACACTCATCAAGACTCTTGCAACCACGCAATACCATCTCAGTAGCCTCACACCATTGTTGAGACCCATGCAAACGCAATACCATCTCAGCAGCCCTACACTCATCAAGACCCTTGCAACCACACAATACCGTCTCAGCAGCCTCACACCATTGTTGAGACCCTTGCGAACGCAATACCGTCTCAGCAGCCCCACACTCATCGAGACCCTTGCAACCACGCAATACCGTCTCAGCAGCCTCACACCATAGTTCAGACCCTTGCAAATGCAATACCGTCTCAGCAGCCCCACACTCATCAAGACTCTTACAACCACGCAATACCGTCTCAGCAGCCTCACACCATTGTTGAGACCCTTGCAAACGCAATACCGTCTCAGCAGCCCCACACTCATCGAGACCCTTGCAACCACGCAATACCGTCTCAGCAGCCTCACACCGTAGTTCAGACCCTTGCAAATGCAATACCGTCTCAGCAGCGCCACACTCATCGAGACCTTTTGCAACCACGCAATATCGTCTCAGCAAACCAGACTGAGACCCTTGCAACCATGCAATATCATCTCAGCAAACCAGACTGAGACCCTTGCAACCACGCAATGCCGTCTCAAAACAAACCTTCATACTCAAGGCCCCTGCAACCACACAATATCGTCCCAGCAACCTGACACTCACTGACACCCTTGCAACCGCACAATATTGTCTGCAGTAGTATAAAACACTTTGCGGCAGGCACCTACGTGCAAACCCGAATACAAACTAAACTTGCAAACACACCTCAGTGACAAACGATCAGCCACACAGACACACAGTGGCGCCCAGTTGGCCGTTCGTCTTCAGTGGCGCGCGGGCCGCTCATCTTTTCTCTGTGTTTTTTCCCTGCGGTTGGTTCAGGTTTTCATCCAGCACCAGCGAGTGCACGTTGGCCTGCGAGTGCACGTTGGCCTGCGAGTGCATGTATATCGTCTTGTTGAGCACCTGTGTATTGTCTTGATTTTCTCACACCAATGCAAGATCCAGTCCAAGTTCTCAAACTAGACCAAGCATCAGTAGCAGACTTAGCTATGTGGGACAACTTCCCCACCTGATAGAACAGCATTTCAATCTTCATCCTGGCAGTGTCAGCCGAGCCACCAAAGGCTTTTGCAGCCATTTTTAGGCCGCCACTGGTTCTCCAATAACTTGGCCCCCAGAAATTCTCTTAAATTTTTTCACCCAGTCTTCATCACACCTCGTGCTGCACCCCATCGTGGCAGCTGCCCAGGTCTGGGACCACACTTGAACAGGACAGACACTGTTCTTCACCACAGACAATCAGGCCACAGCCGACATCATCAATTAAGGTAGATCTAAGTCACTCCCCATCACTTCCTGCGCAGGCTCGCGCAGCTGTCACTCCGTCACCAGTTAATATCTTATGTAGACCTTTTTTCAGGCAAATGCAAAAAGCAGCTGATGCGCTTTCCTATTCCAACCTTGGAATGGATGTTTTTTCCAGCAAGAGCCTGGAGCCGACCCAACAACTATCCCTGTCCCACCATGGACATTGCTGACGATGGACTGAAGTCACATCTCACCAACGCAATCCAACTTATTAACCACTCCTTGGCACGCAACACACTGAAGGCCTATCACACTGCTTGGACACTAATCGCAAATTTTTGGCCCCTTGCCCCGAAGCAGCAGTTGGATACATCCTAGCCTTCATATCGTATTGCCACATGCAGCTGACCATTTCTCAATACTATCACGCCATATCTAGATGGCATCCAGCATTTCCTGTCCCTGCAGGACCCCAGTAAACCGTCAGTATTCTCGAGCCCATGCAGTCAAGTCCCTCCTACAGGGCATACAGAAGCACCAACCTGTAGTCAGTGGCAAGCGCCTACCTTTCAAGAGTCCCATCTTTAGGGACATGTCTAAAATCCTTACTCGTTCCCTGATTAGGGCTTTGCCCAGACTAGTCACCCGAACAGCCATCTACCAGGCCTTCTACGGTTCCCTACAACCTAGTGAATTTAGTCAGCGGCTCCGGCAGTCACACACTGCTCCGACGCCACCCGACTCGCTTTCGAACCACTACACTCTCACAGTCTGCAAACGCAACAAACCAGCCCCTGGGGTTGACATCAACCTGTTTCAGACTGACAACGCCTGATGCCCAGTGACGGTGCTCGACCCACTACTGCTCCATCTACCCAGCCAATCTGATGGTAGCTCGTTGCTACCCTTTCTAAACCAGCTCCCTGAGTGTCAGCCAGTGTGTCAAGCATGTCAGAATCCTCCTAAGTAACTTGGGCTTCAAACCCCAGTCAGTTCTCTGGACATTCTTTGGAGCAGCCTCAGTTGCCTCCCAACAGGGAGTACCAGACTACGTAATCAAGATACCAGGCTGATGGAAGTCTCCTTGTTTTGCCACATACATCCCAAATCCTCATGAAGGAATGGCACAAGCCTTTACCAAGCTGGCTAAATAAATACAAGGAATCAATATAAACTATTTCCCTATCTGAGTCTTTTGCCCCCTTTTCTTGGCATACTGACCAGACCACCAAGGCACACTTCAGGTCTATTTATGTTGTAAGTCTTGTCGCGTGTTTATGTGATCCACATCTCTCTCGGTCAGAGGGTAACGACCATAAATAAGAAGGCCAGTATGGTGGCCTGAGTTTATGGGAGGAGCCCGGAGGGTATTTAAGCAGCCCACTCACACATGCTCTTTGACGGTTCAGTGATGCGGTACTACACGTCACTGGGCCGACTCTTTCCAGCTCACCTCATGTCCGTGAGTCTGCGCATTCAATCGCATTCGACACCCTCCCGCCCTTCCCTTTTTCAGGGCACTTCTCAGCATATCCGTCTTCAATTAACTACCCATTACTTACCTTGGGTATGCCCCCTTTTCTTGGCATACTGACCAGACCACCAAGGCACACTTCAGGTCTATTTATGTTGTAAGGCCCCGTACTCACGACCAAACATGTCTGCTGAAACTGGTCCGCGGACCAGTTTCAGCGGACATGTTCGATCGTGTGTAGGCAGTAACGGACAGGATTCCAGCAAACATTCGTCGGCCAGACCGTTTTCCAACGAACAACTGTTTCCTGGTCTTGCTTTAAAACAGTCTGCTGGAATCGTGTCCGTCAGACATGTTCGGTCGTCTGTACACAAAAGCAGCGTACAAAAACCCCTGCGCATGCTCAGTCCAAATGAGGAGACGGGAGCGCTCGTTCAGGTAAAACTCGCGTTTGTTTGGGATATGGCACATTCGTCATTAGAAACCTTTTATTCTAGCAAGAGAACAATGTCTTAAAAAGGTGCACTAAACCACAGTTTCTTGCCTCGTTTTATTAATTCTTCTCTTGCTAGAATAACCCCGTTCTCTTGCTGATGCAATTTCAATAGAGTTGTCCCATACTGAAATGTCACATTTCTTGCTTGTGATGTAATCCTTTAATAAGGTTTTCTATGCCAGACGTGTGTTTTGGTTGGTGGTCCTCCATAATTTATTTTAGTCATTTTTGTAAAGGAATGTGCATCTTTTTATTATTTTTTGTTGTTTCTAGTTATATCACCATTTTCTTTAATTTTTTTTTACATGTTTTTTTTTTTTTTATTTGATTTTTTTTTTTTTTTTTGTGTTTCATTTGAGAATATTGAACCATGTTGGCACACCAAATGTCCCCCCCCCCCCCAAGGAGTGTGTCCTTTGTAAATGACCCATTGTATATTTATTAAAGGTTTGCTGCCTAATAATCCCCACAGTATAACAAACAATAGACATGTTTTCAAATGATAGCAAAAATACATTTATTTATGCAAATGTCATCCAAACAAAAAAAGAACGGCAGCACTAGAACAGATAGCAAACTATATGCAAACTTGCATTTCCAACATGGTGAAGGATAAACTTCCAAGCCTCAGGAGCCAAACACAAAAATATGAAGCAGCAGCACAGAAACAAAGGAACCCAAACTGTGGTAGTCCAAACAATATGTCCTTTATGTGGAAGGAAATGGAAGGCAGAGAATCAACGTTTCCTCCTCTTTCCAGCCTTCCCTCCAGGCAGCCTTCCAGCGGATCTTACACGGGCTCTTGCAGGTGGGGTCGATGTGGCAGCAGGAGGATGGTGTTCCGCAAGCCGGGCCGGGTCACATAGCCCAGTGTCTGGGGTCAGCAGGCCCTTCTGCATCCACCAAAGGACCTGGTTCATCAGGGCCTTTGCCAGTCTTCTCTGGTCCTCCTCCCCTTCATTCAAATCGTGTGCCAAGGAGGCACTGAAGGCCTCTGTGGGGTTGAGGGGGGCCCTCATGATGGCGCTTGCCTCCTGTATCATGCGGAGGCTTGCCTCCTCCACAGGCCTCAACTGCCTCCTTCGGCCTGATGGCCTCACCTGGGGGGGAGAAGACTGGCTGGTGGTGGTTCTCCTGGCCGGGGGGACCTGCTGCAGGCCACTGGGCCCAGCCTCCTCCTGGCTGCCACTGACCCCGGCCTCCTCCTAGCTGCCACTGACCCCGGCCTCCTCCTGGCTGACAGACACGTGAGGATCTGCCACCTCCTGGCTGATCTCTTCTTCCTGTGTGCAAAAAAAAGGACATTTTTTACAATTTCGCTAAATAAAACCACACTCATTTTCATGTTTTTCGTTTAGTATTTTCTGTTCATTATTACTTGAATAGACTCTACTTCTGACCCCTGCAGTTGTCATCCCTGACACCTATTTGTCTGTACACCTTTTTTTGTGCTTTTTCCCAGCTTGGCTTTTCTTTTACAATATCAAATCATTAATCCACCAATAATTATTTACGCCAGAAATATAGAGGAAACTACTATACCTCCTCATCGAAGGGTGGCAGATCTGCATCTCTGTCAGCCAGGCCCTCTTCCTCCGACTCTGCAGGGCTGTGGTCATCTGGGGAATGTCCGCTGGAAGGTAGCATGGAGGAAAGGTTGGAAGCAAGACTAGACATCGTTTTCCTGCCTTCCATTTCGTCCCGCAAAAAAGCCATCTGTTTGTAATACCACAGTTTGGGTTCCTTTGCTTGTGTTGCTGCTGCTCCCGATTTTTTGCTTTTATTAGCTTTGTATGCTCTTCTGTATGTGCTTCTCAGGTTGGCAAGTTTATCCTTCACCATGTTGGCAGTGCATCCTGGCACCCATGTTTGCATATAGTTTGCTAGCTCCTCTAGTGCTGCCGCTCGTACATCTTTATTACAATATAAAGAGTGTTTGGAATTCCACAGGATGGGCGTGTCCTGATATTTTTGTAGTAAGGCCTCTATAGCTTCCTTTGTTTGTAGTTGGTCCATTTCCCGTTGTGAAATATTTTATTTCTTTTTGAGTCTAGATTCGCAAAACATAAACCAAAGAAAAATAGATATTCAAAAGGATCAGCGTTGACCTTGATATAATATGTGTCTTCAAATTTATTACCTATATCTAATTACAAACACAGTCTCTCTTGTTTAAACAATGATTGGCAGCTCGGCCGCATTGGTTGTACCAAACATTGATTTGCTAGATGCAGAGCCATTCTTAACATTGCAGTAACTATTTTTAATATAGAAAAATAAACAATGATTACAAATGACAGTATTCATCTAGGCACTCTTTCATGTGTAGATCTCATGCCCCTGACAATGGATGACATAAAAGACACTTCCTAATGACCTCTGTACAACCAACACTTGAACAATACTTTGCCTGATCTGAATACACCATTCAAAAACTTGTCAATGAAGTACAGCATTGTTCACATCTCTATTTTGTGAGGTGTCCAAAAGCATTTGGACACCAAAATAACATTGTGGTACCCCATAGACAGAATAGCTTAAAAAGGGTGCAACCAACAGCCCAAACCCCCATCCCATGTGTCTACATTTTCTAGGCCTCTGCTGATCCCATTTTTAATTTCCTTACCTTCCTGTCTCTCGCTCCTCGTTTCTCACGCTCGCCTAATTACCGCGTAAGATGCGTAATCACGGCGTGCACCTTTTAAACACTCCGCGTATTTATTAAACCCCGCCCTCGTCACCTTTGCTAGGCCCCTAATCAATGTGTTTAGGAAATATGGCGTTAACTGTGTGTGTTCTGGATGCGCTCGAAGATTCTCCGCGTAACCTACGTAAACACGTTGTTTGCATTCTCTACACTCCGCGTATGTATTAAACGCCGCCCTCTTCTCCGCCCATGGCGTAACAATTCATCTTTTCCCCGCCCATAATCTCTGTGGGAAAGGAAAGATGGCGATGTCACACGAGCGGGCACGATGCTCTCATGCCACAAGTGAAGGGACAGAGGCAGGGACGTCCCGATCAAGGCAAAGAAGATACAAAGCCACTAATATGCGGTTCCAGGAAATGGTGGAGTTAGTTTCCATCATGCGGAGGAAGGACTATGATGGTGAATTAGGGCCATACAAGACCCTTAACCGCCGAAAGGCACATATTATGGACAAGGTGGCGAGGAGAATGCAGAGGATGTTTGGGATCACCAGGTCCAAGGAACAGCTGAGGAAACGCTGGTCAGACTTAAAATTGAGGGAGCCACATCAGATGAAGAAGATACTTAAAATTCTGCGTAAAAGTAAGTAAATATATTTTGGGGTTGGGGGGGGGTTGATAGTCTGAAATAATGTGTTGCCATGTATATTTCACCATCTGCCTCCTTGGCCTGCTTGTAATTTTAAAGACATGTTGTCATTTATTTTTTATGACATAAATAACTACATATTTACAAATAGTGTTCTTAGTAAACCACGTAACATCACATAGTTTCTCAGAAAGGCTCGGTTTTTCCAGGAACAACACACCTGGACATGGCTCACTGGCCAAACACTTTGTTTGTAAACATTGTGTAAAAGCTAGTTATAAAAAATAGAATTAGGAGAATGGGAAAGGCAAACAGGATACATTCTAAAACAGTGGTAATAAAGCAGATGTTTTCACATCTGCAATGCAGAGCACCTGTGTCTCCCCAAATCAAAAATGGGTTTTGGTAGGGTCTCCCAGAAATACAGTTTAGGGGGGACATCCATGTGTGTCACTTTGCTAAAAAGGGGCAGGATCAGAGCTTGCCATAGAAGTAATTCAAAAATGTAGGTTTGGTGAAAGATAAAAGTAAATAAATGAAAGCCTCTTCTAAGCAATGTGTGCGATTTATGCTCTCCAATATCTGTGTGCTGATGAGTATACATTTTTTTTGTTGTTATTTAAGGGGAAAGAAGTCGCCAGCATTTGGAGGAGGCAGAGAGGGCCAGACAAGGCCAAAATCTTCCATCTCGACATGTGGAGGAGGAGGAGGATGTGGAAGGAGAAGAGGATGTGGAAGGAGAAGAGGATGTGGAAGGAGAAGAGGATGTGGAAGGAGAAGAGGATGTGGAAGGAGAGGAGGAAGGAAGAAAGGAGGAAGGAAGAGAGGAGGAAGAAGTAATTTTGGACTTAGAATTTATAGCAGATGAAGGGCAAGTGGCGGAAGAACAATTTGGCGAATTGAAAGAAGGTGGATTGATGGATGAAGGAGGAGTCGAAGATGATGGGGAAGTGGTGGAAGAAGGAGGAGTGATAGAAGATGATGGGGAGGTGGTGGAAGAAGGAGGAGTGATAGAAGATGTCGAAGAGGTGGAAAGGAGAAGCCCATCAGGTCAGTGTCACCCTAGCTTGATTTAAAAAAACATATGTAGATAGGCCTCATCAAATAAAAATTTTTTGAATGCCCATTTTTTTCTTTTTTAGGGGAGGAGGATCGTGTGTCAATATTTTCACGTGCAAGTGCTGCTATAATTATTCAACAGGTAATGGAGTGCAGCACTGAAATGCACAATATGCGTGAAGGGATGGTTGTCATGGAACAGAATGTAACAAATGTCCTTTTGGAATGCAGCACGGAAATGGACAATATGCGGCAAAGAATGATGGTCATCGAATCTAATTTTAAAAATATTATTGACATGATGGGCCGTGTCAAAGACTGAAACACCCCCCGCCCATCCCCCGCCCCCACAAACATTTTTACTGTTTTAATAATGAATACGCCAAAATTTGAAGCTACACACACAGTGTGCCAACATGTGCTATCTGCCATCACAGAATATCTAGTGTTTGTGCTTTGTGGGTCCAACCCCCTCCTCCATCCTCGAGTAGTTGAGAGGAAGGGTTTGCTCCCACAAAACACAGACATTGATCACCCATGATGTCAGATAGCACATGTGGCCATTTGTCTGTTGAACCAATGACATTTGGCGAGTTTGCACTGAATGTGTGTATCTTCAAATTTTGGCGTGTTCCAGTGTGAAAGCACACCATGACTGACTGCTGTTGTGAATTTTTATATTTTTATAAGTTTTAAGTTCTTTTTTTTGTCCATGTTGTACATTTTTGGATACTATAAAGTTTAGACCATAAAGAATAAACACCCAAAAAAATGAAATATATATATATATATATATATATATAATTATAAATCTCTCTAATCACTGAATTTAGTGAAGTCGAGATTTGACTCCCAAATCTCCCCAACAAATATTCGTATTTAAAAACACACAAAAAAATGGAAAAAAAAAAAAATATAAGTTTTTGGGCCGAAAAAATATGCCGAGAAGAAAAAATACAAAGGCGGTAAACACCCCACCAAAAATATTCTATATATATATATATATATATATATATATATGTAAACAATAAATCGAACTATATTTGATAAACAAAACTGTGAACTTGTTAAAAAATGTATAATCTTGATAATATTTTTTGTTTAATTACCTGAAAAAAAAATACACAAAGTCCAAAAAATATTGTAGACTCCTAAGTACAAAAGCAGGGAGTAATGAAAAAAATATAAAATAATTTTTGTGGTCATGAACAAGCAAAAATTAAAACACTTGACCTCAAAATTTTCTAATGGAGTTGCTTCTTATTTCTAGACTCAATACCCTGTTTGTAGATGAGTGAATACTGTGCAAAATGTGGTTATTTACTAAAAGTGGAGAAATCAATTATGCACTAAAATTACAGAAGTTAGTTAGAGAACCAGGAAGACAGATAAAAAGAGAAAACGCATTAATGACAAACAACTGTATAAAGTCCAATGGTCTAATTATTTATTATTTGTGAGAATATTCCTTTCTTTGGGGGCCGAATTAGAAAGAAATATGATCTGGCATAGCAATGGCCCCCCGACCCATGAAGTACTCAACATATTTGTCGCGTACCTCACGAGCTGATTGGGGGGCCAAGCCAGCGCGACCAGTGTCCAGCCCGGGAAGGGGATCTGAGGGTAGTCTTGCCTCAGAACCGATGTCGGGTAGGTACGTCTGGGAGTGCCTGCGTAAAAAGTTGTGCAAAATGCAGCAGGCAAATACAACGGTGTCCAATTTATATTCCGCCAGATGTATCGATGTCCTGAACAGGCGGAACCGGTTGGTGAGTATCCCAAAGGCATTCTCGACTACCCTCCGAGCCCTGGCCAACCGAAAATTAAACACACTCCTCTCTGAGGTGAGGGTCCTCTGGGGAAAAGGCCGCATGAGGTGAGGACCAAGCCCGAAAGCCTCGTCCGCTAGGAACACAAACGGAAGTCCTTCCACATTCTCTTCATCTGGTGGCAATGCCAGACCACCAGCTTGGAGACGATCATAGAAATCAGTCCGTGCGAACACTCCCCCATCAGACATCCGGCCGTTCTTCCCCACGTCCACATATAGAAACTCATACTGTGCCGACACCACCGCCATCAACACAATACTATGATAACCCTTGTAATTATAATAGTAGGACCCCGAGTGGGGTGGGGGCACAATGCGGACGTGTTTCCCATCTATTGCTCCACCGCAGTTTGGAAAATCCCACCGCTGGGCAAATTGGGAAGCCACAGACTGCCATTCCTGTGGTGTGGAGGGTAGCTGTGGGGACAAACAAAAAAAGAGATTTAGTACTTTGGCACATAAACATCCTACAAGCATCCTTGTGAAACTTCACAGTATTAAAATTGCATTTGAAAAATGTGCATGGAGAATTTGGGAAATGAAATATATATAGGGCCACTTAATTAAGAGACTCCACAGCCCTCTGATGGGGACTTAAAAAATTTGAAGGGGGGGGGGACACAAAAACCAAAAAGTCGTGTTTTAAAAAATGGCAAGGTGGGTTTGTCCCTAGGATAGCATGCTGGACAGGTTAATATTGGGTAAGGGACAAATATGCAGGTAGGTCAAGAATAAAACATGTAAAGCTTATATCAACATGCATAGGGAGAAAAGGGAACATTAGTTAAACACACAGCATATCTGGGAAATTAAAAATAAAGTTAGTTGGCCACATTATTACAGCCAGGAAACTTACCTTAATATACTCCTCATGCAGAACTTTGATGATGGCAGCACACGTGTCCGGTATGATGACCCCAAGCGCCTGCGGAGAGATGCCTGTCGAGAACTTGAGGTCCTGCAGGCTCCTCCCAGTCGCCAGGTACCGCAACGTGGCAATAAGCCTCTGCTCGGCCGTGATGGCTTGGCGCATCACAGTGTCCTGCCTCGTGATATAGGGGGACAGAAGATCCAGCAGACTGTTGAATATGGGGTCCGTCATGCGGAGAAAATTCCTAAAGTCATTAGGATTATTCTCCTGGATTTCCCTAAGCAGAGGCATATGTGAGAACTGGTCACGCTGGCGCAACCAATTCTTGGTCCAGAAACGCCTCCGCCCCCTGTTTCTGGCCAAAGTACTGGAATAATGAACATATCCAGCAGCCATCCCATAAACAGCACCAACTCGCGAAAATTGACGCTGCTGCTCCATCATGGCTTCAAACCGGCCGGCTGGTCAGTCAAGAACACACTCAAACAGAAAGCACTCGCAAATCCAGCACTACCTGCGACGAACGCGTGACAAACAGATACGAGCGCACAGGATGCAACTGCAAAAGCAGAAACAACCTGCTAGCCTATAGCCGAATGACAACTACGTTACCGCAAGCACACGCACTGAACCCGTGAATACACGCTGTCAAAGCCTGGAGACCGAGAAGCGCGAATCAGCTCTAACCAAACCTTCACTAACACGAGCAAACCCGTAACTAGCAAAAGAGGAACAGAGGGCGGCGCCATTAAGTTTGGTCTTCCCCTTTATAGTGACGTCGTACGTAGTTTACGTGCACGCGTTCCGGTACGACGGTAATTTGGTCCGCTGGTGTGTACAAGCCAGCGGAACCAAACAAAAATCAGCCTTGTACACCGGAAACTGTCCGGCAGACAGTTTTCAGCGCACAGATCCGGTCGTGAGTACAAGGCCTAAGTCTTGTCGCGTGTTTATGTGATCCACATCTCTCTCGGTCAGAGGGTAACGACCATAAATACTGATTATACTGCAGCTAAATGAATCAACTGCCTGTAGTATATTAGGAAGAGAATAACAGAAACGCTCTGCAGTGAGGTTTAGCTGCATACTGTGCCCAGGATACAGTACACTGACTTAATATACTGCAGCTAGCTGAATCAACTGCCTGCCTGCAGTATTATTAGGAAGAGAATAACAGAAACGCTCTGCAGTGAGGTTTAGCTGCACACTGTGCCCAGGATACAGTACACTGACTGAATATACTGCAGCTAGCTGAATTAACTGCCTGCCTGTAGTATCATTAGGAAGAGAATAACAGAAATGGTCTGCAGTGAGTTTTAGCTGCACACTGTGCCCAATATACAGTACACCGACTTAATATACTGCAGCTACCTTAATCAACTGACTGCCTGTTAGACATGTGCAATTTGTTTAGTTCAGAATTCGTTCTTTAACAAATTTTGACAAATTAGTTAATTCCGAAACTTTCAAATTTCTGAAATTTTACATTTCCAAATTTTCGGATTTTCGAATTCCCGAAATTCTTCATTTCCAAATTCGGAAAAACGGAATTTCAGAAATTCGGAGATGTGAAAATTCAAATTTTGAAATTTAAAATTTCGGAAATTTGAAATTTCGGAAATTCGAAAATTCAGAATTTGAAAATTCAGAATTAGAAAATTAGAAAATTCTGAATTTGAAAATCGAAAATTTGGAAATTAGAAAATAGGAAATTTGAAAATTCGGAAATTAGAAAATTCTGAATTTGAAAATGTGAAAAGTTCGAAAACAATTCAAAACAAATTCGGAAATTCGGAAATTTGAAAATTAAAAAATTTGAAAATAGGAAATTAGAAAACTAAAAAACGAATGAAACGAAAAGAAAATGAACACATTTTTCTGCAGTGCACATGTCTACTGCCTGTAGTATTATTAGGAAGAGAATAACAGGAACGCTCTGCAGTGAGATCTAGCTAAACTGTATACAGTGTATATACAGTATATATATATATATATATATATATATATATATATATATACAAACCTGCAATGTATATATATACTAAATATACTGGAATACTGGATCTAACTAAATCAACTGCCTGCTTAATCTAGCTAACTGAAATGAAATGACACTCTCTATCTCTCTATATCTCTCCACCTCCGCAACACACTACACAAGGCCGACGTGCAGGCGGCCTTATATAGTGTGGGGCGTGTGTTTAGTCCCCCTGAGCCATGATTGGCCAAAGGCACCCTGCCTTTGGCCAATTATGGCTCTCTGTGCTGATGGCGTTGTGATTGGCCAAAGCATGCGGGTCATAGGGCATACTTGGCCAATCAACAGCCAGCAATGCACTGCAATGACGCAGTGCATTATGGGCCGTGACGCGCCACTCGAATTTGGCGCGAAAGGCCCATAATGTTCGAAATTTGCCGAACAATCGAACAGACGATGTTCGAGTCGAACTCGAAGCTCATCCCTACTTGTGTGTAGTGCATAACAGGGCAGAGCCACAGTGGGTCCCACTGCCTTTGGGGCTGTGTGCCCTGCACACTTCTGTAGACTGGATGATACAGCCTATTTATACTGTGCATTGGTCCAAATCATTTGGTGGAGGGTTGATTATCATGGGAGTTGTTTTTCAGGGGTTGGGCTTGGCCCCTTAGTTCCAGTCAAGGGAACTACTAAGGTGTCAGCATATCAAGACATTTTGGACAATTTCATGCTCCCAACTTTGTGGGAACAATTTGGGGGTGGCCCTTCCTGTTCCAACATGACAGTGCACAAAGCAAGGTCCATAAAGACATGGATAAGCGAGTGGAGGAACTTGACTGGCCTGCACAAAGTCCTGACCTCAAACCGAAAGAACACCTTTGGGATGAATTAGAGCTGTGACTGCGAGCCAGGCCTTCTCATCCACATCAGTGCCTGACCTCACAAATGTGCTTCTGAAAGAATGGTCAAACTTTCCCATAGACACACTCCTAAACTTTGTGGACAGCCTTCCCAGAAGAGTTCAAGCTGTTATAGCTGAAAAGGGTGGGCCAACTCAATATTGAACCCTACAGACTGAGACTGGGATGATATTAAAGTTTATGTGCGTGTAAAGGCAGGTGTCCCATTTCTTTTGATAATGTAGTGTATGTTGACACATGAAAAAAAAAAAGAATTATTGTTTTAGTACATCTGACATTACTCATTTACTTATTTGTAGGTATCCGCATCGGGTTCTGCAAACTGTAATCTTTTACCTTGGAATGTGTTTATTGTCTGTGCAACGCTATTGACTTTTATTACTTGATTGCTGAAAGCACAATAGCAATACAGGAGATATACATGAATATTTTCCTTCCTTTTTTTTATGGCTTTGTTACAAATGTCACTCTACCCCATAGGAGCTGCTGGATAGGATGAGTTATCTGTTCTTTGCTTCAACCTCCTTCATGACTTCAGCCCCTCTAACACACTAGGTAAGGTGAACAAAGCTTTCATTATCACAGAAACCACTGAAGGCAATATCAGGCACACAATAATGATGCTGGGTCAGGAAACCCACACCAGCCGAATTAGAAAAAGCAAGTCTCAATATTTTGTCACACTCTATGATTGGTAATGATAATGGCATGAAAGTAGATTAGCAATAGTAATAGTACAATGCAACAATGCCATGATAGTCAGCAGTAGGTATAGGGCAGTGATGGCGAACCTCGGCACCCCAGATATTTTGGAACTACATTTCCCATGATGCTTATGCACTCTGCAGTGTAGTTGGGAATCATGGGAAGTGTGGTTTCTAAACATCTGGGGTGCCAAGGTTCGCCATCACTGGTATAGGATAATGCTATGCATAAACAGTAGCAAGATTATCAGAAGTGCAGCAATGGACAGAAAAATAGATATATTTACTGCATTCCGGAGATTATACTGCCAAAGTACAATAAGGGTAACTATGCTAGGTCAAGGCTAACTGGACAGCGGTACCCTTTATGTGAGTAGTAGATAGGGAGGCTTGTAGAATGGCTTTATAAAGGGCAGTTATTTACTGTGTTTTGCTGATGGCCATTGTTGGGGCCATAAGCAGTGTTGGTGCACTTAACAACAGTTTTGGTGAACCAACATACAGTGTAGGTGCTGTGTACTAATTGTCCTGCTTCCAGTGTCTCTGCTATCAGTGTGCAAGTACGCCCTCTCACCAGTCCCCATGGTGCAGCTGTAGACTTACACTGTAGGAAAGGGGCCCATTTGCCACTGCATATGGCTACAGTGATCAGAAGTGAAGGTAGAGTGAGAAATCACTCCAGCCTCCCTGACGCAAGGGCGAGATTGATTTAATCACTGCGGTCTGTGCAGCACAGCTCTGGTGTCACCACTATCAGGTCTCAAGCTCCAGTCCCTGTCAGTCCAGTCTACTTCAAATATGTGTGCAAACAGGTTGATGTGCTCACATGGTCCCCCATGCTGCTAAGAAGAAAAGTTTTCAATGCAGTCCAGTAAAAGCTATTCAACTACTCCCCCTCTCCCTCAGTGGCCTATGGGAACTAAGAGTCCATCAGTCTCATTGATGTCCCAGACTTCTGTGATCCTCAGTGTTCTGCATACAAGTTCATAGGCTTTCCTGGCTATAGCTCTCCTTCTGCTGACTGGAGAGGATAGTGCAACACAACATCCAGCATAGTGGTATAAGTAAAACTGACTGTAAAAAGGACAATGTCTTGTTCTCCATGTTTCTGTAGTCCAGCACCTGGCTCCACAAATATTGTGAGTAATATTTCAGGTTGACAATTGATTCTGTCTATTTATTAATACTGTATTTCAGGGCTGCTCAACATTTTGAAGAGCATGGGCTGCTGTGATTTGGTAACCAGTCACAGGCGATACATTACATTATGGCCTGCGACCAGTTACCAAATCACTTAAAGGAGTTGTAAAGGAAAACATTTTTTTGCCTAAAATTAATGTCTGCAAGGTAGACAGACAGAATAGTGTAATGATTCTGTTAAAAAACGAGTAAATACCTATTAACCACTTAAGCCCCGGACCAATATGCTGGCTAAAGATCCAGGGGGTTTTTACAGTTCGGGACTGCGTCGCTTTAACAGACAATTGCGCGGTCGTGCGACGTGGCTCCCAAACAAAATTGGCGTCCTTTTTTCCCCACAAATAGAGCTTTCTTTTGGTGGTATTTGATCACCTCTGCGGTTTTTATTTTTTGCGCTATAAACAAAAATAGAGCGACAATTTTGAAAAAAATGCAATATTTTTTACTTTTTGCTGTAATAAATATCCCCCAAAAACATATATAACATTTTTCCTCAGTTTAGGCCGATACGTATTCTTCTACCTATTTTTGGTAAAAGAAATCGCAATAATCGTTTATCGGTTGGTTTGCGCAAAATTTATAGCGTTTACAAAATAGGGGATAGTTTTTTTGCATTTTTATTTTTTTTATTTTTTTTACTAGTAATGGCGGCGATCAGCGATTTTTTTCGTGACTGCGACATTATGGCAGACACTTCGGACAATTTTGACACATTTTTGGGACCATTGTCATTTTCACAGCAAAAAATGCATTTAAATTGCATTGTTTATTGTGAAAATGACAGTTGCAGTTTGGGAGTTAAACACAGGGGGCGCTGTAACATTTAGGGATCACTGTGTATGTGTTTACTAGTGTAGGGGGGTGTGGCTGTAGGACTGACATCATCGATCGAGTCTCCCTAATAAAAGGGATCACTCGATCGATGCGCCACCTCAGTGAAGCACGGGGAAGCCGTGTTTACACACGACTCTCCCCGTTCTTCAGCTCCGGGGAGCGATCGCGACGGAGCGGCTATAAACAAATAGCCGCGCCGTCGTCCCGGATCGCTCCCCGAGCGGACCCGACCTCCGCATGTACCGGGGGGGGGTACATGCGGAGGTCGGGTCCCCCCCCACCCACGTCTAGGCAGGCACGTGCAGGTACGTTGATGTGCCTGTCCGTGCCATTCTGCCGACGTAAATGTACATGAGGAGGTCGGGAAGTGGTTAAATTCCTTCATCTATATCACCGCCGGCATTCTAGTTTCTGTTCTCTCATTCACTTCCTGGTTTGCATCGCTCGTTCATGTAAGAACTACATTTCCCAGTATAAATTGCGAAACGCCCAGTAATTCACACCTCCTTGAAGTCTCTAACACGTAGAGAGCATCCTGCCACACAGATGTAGTTCCCAGGAGGGGGTGAGCATGTTACTGACGACCGCAGTAAAGCCTCCCATCACGGTGGTCAGTAAAATCAGACAAGCAGGAAGTGAACAGAACAGAGAAGAAATAGAGCAACTTCTGAGCAAAAACGAACAATGAGGAAGTGAAAAGAGGAATGTCTTCAGGTAAAGGATGCTTATTATGAACAAAAAAAAAATTCCTTTACAACCCCTTTAAGTGATTTAGTAATGGTTCAGTATTTTATTTTGAACAGAATAATGAAGCTTTTAAACAACAATCAGGATCATCATTTTCTGTGGGACCAATCCCCATTGCATTTTTACCCACTGTTTAATCACAATCACAAAAATTAAATTTTTTAATAACCAGATCACATTAATCCCACTCTCGTGCTCAGGTATGATGAGCCAAAAAAGCTTTGAACCAGTGTTACAGCCTTCACTTTATCAGGGTCTTTGCAGCTATACCTTGATTTGCCAAAACAAGGACTGTGGACAAGCTAAACAAAAAAACAACAGACCAGGGAAGCGCATGCCCTAGTAGTGCAATAAACTTTAAGCAAAGGTAAAATTACATAATATACTCACATGCTCCCGCAATAACACCAAGCTCATCACGTAACTGTGGGAACTCATTTTTAGAACCCCCGTATGGATACCACAAGATGTAATTCACTAAGCTAAAGGCTGCTCTCCCCATGTCTTTGTGTTCGGAAAGAAAGAGAAGAGCAGGGAGCCGGCGGCAATAGCAGCTTGTGTATAAGAACTGCCGGGATAATGGAGGACCAGAAAACATTTAGTAGCACTTAAAGGAGAATGTGCGGGTTGCCATAGGTTTAAGGTGATGGGCCACATTTGGCCTGTGGGCCACAGGTTGAGCATGCCTGATGTACTTTATACAAATATGTGACATTACAACTCTAATTGTATTTTGTCTTGCTGGTCTTTGAATAAAAAATTTTTGTTTGACATAGCTAAAATAAAACTATAATGGTTTTGAGTCAATTTTGTGACATTTTTCCAGGTAGGTTCTTTTTTAAAGTTATGTTTTAGGCCTCGATCACACAGGGGTACTTAAGCGGACAACTCTGTAAGGCTAGTATTTCCCTTCATAGAGATGCATAGGTGTTTTGGGCATCCCCATGCAGGCACACCCATTCATGTCAATCAAGACGCAACAGCTACACTGACACACACTCTGCTCCCAATTTGATAGCCATGCAAGTGCGCACACACACACTTAGTTTTAGTTTATTTTGAACATGTAAAAAAAACATACAAAATAAAAGAGTAGACAAAAAAAGAACTATAAACAAAAATGTAGTTTACATATCTAAAAAGGAGTGCCTGCAAGGGAATCCCAAAAGGAGTGCCTCCAAGGGGATGCACAAAACATCTGTGCATCCCTGTGCAGGTAAACGTGGCCCTCGTTTTTTTTTTAATCTATAAAAATAACAAACATGTTATACTTACCTGCGTTGTGCATGGATTTGCACAGAGCATCCCCAATACTTCTCTTCTCGGGTCCCTCTTCTCTGCTCCTCCTCCTGTTGAGTGCCCCCACAACAAGCAGCTTGCTATGGGGGCACCTAAGCTGAGCTACAGCTCTGTGTGTCCATTTAGACATGGAGCTGCGTTTTGGCCCCGCCCCTATATCCCCATATCAGCCAATCAGGAGGGAGATTCTCAGACGGCCGAGACACTCATGGACATCGCTGGACAGAGTTGGGGCTCAGGTAAGTATTAGTGGGGGCCGAGGGGGACTGCTGCACACAGAAGGCTTTTTATCTCAATGCATAGAAAGTATTAAAGCGGGATTCCACCCGCAAATTCTTTTTTTTTTTTAAAGTCAGCAGTTACTAACAGTGTAGCTGCTGACTTTTAATAAGGACACTTACCTGTTCTACTCGCCTGCGCTGATGGCCCCCCAATGCCGATCCCTCGATCGGTTCAGGTCCCGCGCCGCCATTCACACTAAGGGAAACAGGCAGTGAAGACTTACGGCTTCACTGCCCGTTTCCTACTGCGCCTCGCGCAGTCTCGCGCCGACTTGTGAATGGGTGGCTGCTCTCTGGGATTACACACAGTTCCCAGAAAGCAGCGCACCCCATTCACTAGAACAAGATGAAGAAGACGGACCGTAGATACGGAAGAGGCAGACTACGGACTTCCGCATAGCAACAGGTATTTCGGGTGAGTATATAAAAATAAAAAAATTAAATTTTTTGGGGTTTTTATGTAAAAAAAAAAAAATTCTGGGTGGAACTCCATTTTAAGATAAAAAAAATAACTTCTGACTTTACAACCCCTTTAAGCACGCGAGTGTAAACAAGGCTCTTTATTTGTTTTTACTATTTACAAAAAAATAATCCTTTTTTTTACAAATACATGTATAATACAGGGTACATCCATGACACTGGTTTTACAGAGAATTAGCACAAAGCAGGGTTTGACAAGTAGAGCACAGTAGAGACTGTTCACTTTCAGACTTTCTCTAACTGAAACTTCATGGGGTCCTACATGAACAAAACAGGCAGGGTGTCAAGTCACGTTTCTGAAATACTCAGTAATAAATATATTTCTCATACTTGAGGTCTGTTCAGCAAAGCAGTTTCAGTGGCAACCTTCAGCACCAGGAATATGTCTCCTATGCAAAGTTTACATGTAAATAGTAAATAAATAATACAAACTAATAAGGATTACTTAAAGCGGAGTTCCACATAAAAATGGAACTTACGCTTTAAGTGTTGGTGTTGGTGACCCCCTGACATGACACATTTGGCATGTCATTTTGGGGGGGGGGGGGGGTGTGCAGGTACCCTGTGTAGCAGGTACCTCTCCAGGCTGATGCAATCCATGAGGGAGAGAGCTGCCTGCTAGCAGCTGTGTGGGCTTTTCACCCCCCTCTTCTCCTCTCTCACACACAGAGACACACAGAACTGCTTGCTTTGTAGCCTCCCTATTGGAAGAGACTGGGAGCCAATCTCAGGGTACAGCAGCAAAACACTGTGGAACATGAAGTCCCAGCACAAAGCAGCCTGACTAACCGGTGAGGGGGCAGGACTGCAAACCCCAGGCTGCATTGCAGTGAGCAAGAGGACTGCTGGGAGAGACTATAAGAGGGATAGTTTGAGGCCTAGATCCCTCTCTCTGGAGGCCGCTTTGACCCTGCCAGCAGGAGGTCTGTGTGGCAGGGAGTTTGCTGAGAATCTGCGGCCTACACAGCGGGGAGCCAGACAGCTAGACCCAGAGGGATCTCTGAGGACAGCATCGCTACTCCAGTACAGCAGACCGCCGTGTTTTTCCGGACCATCCTGAGGTACCTGCAATCCAGTTGACAGGGAGCTTCAGCATCACCATTTCTACAGAACAAAGATACAGAGACAGAGAATTCCTTCTGGAACCCTCTTTTCATCTGATCCATTCATCTGATGTTCGTAGGGGTGAGTGGGCATAGCCCTTGTCATAGATAAGTACAGTACTGCTGAATAATGCTTGTACACACTGGCTGGTGGTACTTATAGTTCCACGGATGTGAAACCTATTGCTATACAGGCCACTTGTGCTCAATACACATATTGTGCCTTATAATCAGAATTGAGGACATCCTTAGTGTAGCACTACCCCTGGAGGAGCTGCTTGTTTGTTTTGGGTGGCACATTTACCTCGTGGCTCTTCCAAATTCCTAGGGGTGAATGGTGCATATAGCAATAGTAAAGGAATGTCCGCAACAAGTGTATTTTCTGTGCTCTTTATTACCCAGCCGGGTAAAAACAATAAACCGGTAATGAAAGGATAGAGTTTGGAAGAAGAAGAACAGCAGATTCAGGCGTAGTATTTGGAACAGTCCTGCTCCCATACGTAACACTTTCCATACCATTCCTGCCTGAGTGGACGTAGCAAACCCAGACAGGCCTCTCTCACTGACCTGGCAGCCGGAGTATCACTTGAACCTATTAAGGAAAAGTATCTGCCACAGACCCTCCTTGGAATGAACTTGGATTTGAGGAAAAGTCTCTGCCACAGACCCTCCTGGAATGGACTTCAGGGAGACACCTTTGCCACATGCCATCTCTGATTGCAAATGCGGAGGCAATCCTCCTCGGAAGAATTACGCCTGGATCTCCTTCTTAACGTCGCCCAGGTACCGACTGACAGGTGATCAATCCTTTAGTGTCCGGCTACCTTGATCCCCGGTGGTTTGTTTAAATTCTTTTGGACCGCCTGCCTAAGCAGGGGATTCTGGGTAGAGTCTTTACAGGAAGTGAACCAGACACCATTCTTGAGAAGATCATAATGTAACATAAAAAAAAGAGACCTATACTGTATGTATTACCAACATGCCTAATTAACATGGAAAGGAGAGAAACCCCCCAGGGTTTGACTTTAAAGGTAATGACTCAGTTTCAAGAAAAGTAATAATGTACAGAATTTTATTAGACAATTTATACAAAAATTGTTAAAAACATATAGGATACGTTGGCGTGTAGCTGCATATTTAGTGAGATCTTTGATCTGAGGGATATCATCAAGTCTTTGGATAAGTAAAGATTGTTGATGATAATTATTTATTTATTTATTTATATTGGGTCACGTTTAGGTTTGGGAGTCAAACTGACGCTGTGTTGTCTTCGAATCGGCACCTTCTTGGGCTTGTTTGGAGGTTTCAAGGCGGTGCAACCCCGCCGTGCCCCCGTTTACCAACCATTGGGGATTGTTTTTGCCATCGCCTGGACATTTGCCGTTTCAGCCATTAGTTTACATACATGGTGACGGGTAGGATGTGTATGACTGCACACTTATTGTGCTCTCCTATTTTTGTATAGATATACAATCTAATCTAATTGTGTATACATTTTAAAATATGGTTATTTATTATTACATACAGTGTGACTCTACGGAGGACAGTAAGCCCCTGACGAAGGGACCAAGTCCCAAAACGCGTTGGGCCTCATCGGATCACTGTGAAAAAGTCACGCACCAATGTATCCTATATGTTTTTAACAATTTTTGTATAAATTGTCTAATAAAATTCTGTACATTATTACTTTTCTTGAAACTGAGTCATTACCTTTAAAGTCCCACCCTGGGGGGTTTCTCTCCTTTCCATTCTTGAGAAGATACTGCAGGAAGCAAGACATGTATTTTTCAATCTATCGCCATCACCCCTTAAGCCTCGTACACACGGCCGAGGAACTCGACGTGCCAAACACATCGAGTTCCTCGGCCAGTTCAGCACTGAAGCCGCCGAGGAGCTCGGCGGGACGAGAGCTCCCATAGAACAACGAGGAAATAGAGAACATGTTCTCTATTTCCTCGTCGAGCTCCTCGTCGGCTTCCTCGGCCGAAACTGTACACACGACCAGTTTCCTCGGCAGAATTCAGCCAGAAACTCGGTCGGAAGCTGAATTCTGCCGAGGAAACTGGTCGTGTGTACGGGGCCTAAGAGAACTTAAAATTAAGTTTTTACTATCTCATCCTATATTGTAGATTGTTGTTTCTGTAATGTATGCTGTAATGTATGCAATATTGTACTTATTCAGGTCTATTTCTGTTATTTTGTAGTTTTATCTGGCTTGTTCTAATAAACCTAAGATCAAAGAAATATGGTATCTGAAGTTTATGGGACAAGAAGGTTTAGCTATCTGTCCTAGAGACAGAACATTCACTATGGAACTCTGAAGTGCAAAGAAAATCAGGTGACCATATGGAAGACACCTGGAAGATCTACCCTTACCTCTTGCTCTCATGACAGCTGTAAAAATTTGAACTAATGCCCTGTACACACGATCGGTTCGACTGATGAAAACGAACCGATGGATTTTTTCATCAGATATCCGATGAAGCTGACTTTCATCAGTCTTGCCTACACACCATCGGTTAAAAATCCGATCGTGTCCAATGTGGTGACGTAAAACACGACAACGTGCAGAGAAAAATGAAGTTCAATGCTTTCGAGCATGCGTCGACTTGATTCTGAGCATGCGTGGATTTTTGATCGATGGATTTCTCCACAGACGATCATTTTTTTCTATCGGTTATTTAACCATACGAAAATTTTTAAACAGGTTCTATTTTTTTTCACCGATGGGGAAAAAAACTGATGGGGCCCACACATGATCGGTTTGTCCGATGAGAACAGCCCATCGATCCGTTTTCATCAGACGAACCGATCGTGTGTACAGGGCATTACTCGTACTTTCTGTCTCAGTGAATGGAGTGGTGAATATCCCCAGAGGGGACACTCACTACAATAAAGAAAATCTTCCCCACCCTATTAAAAAATATGTTTTATCTTTACATACACGTTAAGTCAAGGTATGCTTTAAAAGTTTTAAAAATAATGCTTTGTTCAATTTTTTTTTGTAGAAATATCATCAAATAATAACAATTACAATATATGATTATATTTTCAGAACACTGCTCTGTTACAGAAAATACAGTTTAATATACTGCTCTAGATTTGTGACTGTTAAAGAAAGGATCAGTTATTGAGGGGGTCCGTTACAATCAAAGCGTTATAGCAATCCTTCTTTATACTAATAAAATATTAGCTTGTCATACATACACGTACATTGTAACTCTGTTGGAAAGTTGACAATCTATAAATTGGAATTGACATAGTTACCATGGTTACTAAAACCATGTAGTGCAAGGGCCTGCCTGATTGCATACAAATTGAAACTCTTAAAAGGTTTGACCTCATATTATATGGTTTTGGTAAATCTGAAGACAGAAATCTACAGAAAACCTAATGGTTAAAGTTAAGGTTGCATGGATGGAAATTGTGGGGAGTATTTTTGCTTAAATAATACTTATATCATTTAAAATTATACAAGTGTATTCTTTTTAGTGAATAAATAATGAAAAGGGTGCAACAAGTGTGAAAGAATGTCCATGTATAACCCAAAAAAAAAAAAAATTCTTTGCATTTCGCGATCAACGTGTTGATCGCAAAATGCATAGAAATTTGACACAGCACGCCTAAACACTGGAGCTGTGTGTTCGCAAGTCGTAACAGCTGAGACGCATGCCGGGGATCGTATTGCTCTCAGTGACAAATCTGGCCGCTGCCTCCTCTCAAGCTGCATGTGTACCTGCATGTTTATACACAGTTTTGCCCTGTAAGTTGTTTTAATAAAAGAAGGTATCACACTATTTCCGCTTTTGTGGCTCATTGTGGTGGAGCCGTTTTGAACTTTCCAGATTGGAGAACCTGTATTGGAATATACAGATCTATTATGAAGAGCAGTTTCTGTTAAATTCATTGGAAATTGATTCTGTTTTGGGAGAGATCGCAATAGAAAGGATCCTTAAAGAACCCTTTACATGCCTGATGGTCATCTATGGCCTTATATATCTGGTGAGCGCATTTGATTGTCACATCGGGTGAAGCACCTTATTATGCATGCTGCACTTTCTGAAAGCACGGCGGTTGGAGAATATAAATTTGGAACACAGCATCTCATTGCTAATTCTATATCTGCATTTATTTGAACTTTTTTAATTTTTTTGGTTATACATGGACATTATTTCACACTTGTTGCACCCTTTTCATTATTTATTCACTGTTTGTTAGTTATTCACTAATTTTTGGAGCTGCACTTGTTGTAATTAGTATTTATGTTATTGGCGCCATATCCTACTTTTTCCACTATTCTTTTTAGTGCATACAGCATATCAGACAGCTAAGGAGTTGTCACTGACATAAAAAATGTCAGCTCCTTTGGCTTTCAATCCATAGATCTAAGCTAATACAAGCCTTGGCTGATCATTATTAGAAATAGGTTGGACACCAGGTCACACCACCATTGTCATTTCCCTGTGTTTGCCACCAAAGCTCTCCTTGTACTGCACTCCATCTAAAGCATTAAGAAAAACTGTAAATAAATCAACCACATTGACCTCTTTCCACAGATATTTTAACAGCTTTTTCCTATACAAGACTCATAGGGCCAGATTATTGTAGAATCCGCGGCGGCGTAGCGTAAGCCATTTACACTACGCCGCCGAAAATTACTGGAGCAAGTGCCGTATTCTCCAAGCACTTGCTCCGTAATTTGCGTCAGCGTAGTGTAAATGGCCCGGCGTAAGGCCACGTAATTCAAAGGGGGCGGCTTGTATTTAAATTAAGCGCGCCCCCGCGCCGATTGAACTGCGCATGCGCCGGGCGTTAAAATAGCCCAGTGCGCATGCTCCAGCTCACGACGGAAACCGTCAATGACGCCGACGTGAGCGTCATTGACGTAAAGTCCTATTCGCGAACGACTTAGGAAAACTACGTAAACGATGGAAAAAAACGACGCTGACCCGACGCCATACTTAACATGGAATACGACGGACCTTCGTAAACGTACCCCTCATATAGCAGGGGTAAGTTTACGCTTACGGAAATGTTGTAAAATCACTGCGCCGACCGCGGGTACGTTCGGGAATCTCGCGTAAATAGCTAATTTGCATAGAAGACGGGGAAAACGACGTCGGCGACACCTAGCGGCGGGAAAAAAAATTACATCTAAGATCTGACAGCGTAAGAGCCTTATGCCTGTCAGATCTAATGGATATCTATGCGTAACTGATTCTAAGAATCAGTCGCATAGATACGCTGGGCCAGATTAGGACTTAGGATGGCGCAAATGGCGTTGCGCCGTCGTAAGGCTTTTGAGAATCTGGCCCATAATTCTCACATTTATTCTGTGCAAGCAGGTTATGCATTACTGCCCATTTATCAGCAACTGCTATAAAGAATGGACTGCTCCTATTCTTGCCCATTGTATCAGATTGTTTTACTTATATTTTCAGGTACTTGTTCAAGTACACCTGTAAAAATCCATAAAACTTAAGCTGAGATGAACCTGATTGGATCAGTGGAATGTTAACTTATTCTCAGAGTGCAGTCTGAAGCAAATGAATGCCTCAAAATTTAAAGACTTGAAATTGCAAATGCCATGGAATGTCCTCCAATTATGATGAAAACGTATGTGTATGTTTTAAATTAGTCAGTTCTCTTAAATTAGTCATGGCATCATTTTACTTCTGCCGTTGCCGTGACTTACTTAGCGATCAGCTTAAGAAAGCTTACATACTGTATGCTTTTAGGTGTTGCATTTTCATAAGTAAGTCATAAAAAGGATCTTTCATGATGAAGTATTATGTAAGAAATGACTGTGGTGAATAATTGCATCACAATTACTAAAAAAACATTGATGACAAATTTGATTATATGTATTACTAATAGTTATTTCTGTTCAAGGAAGCCAAGTATTTTGACCAAAATAGAATCTTCTAAAATAACAACACCCCAACCCAGTGCTTACTCACCTTTGGAATGCTCCCCCACCACTCCATTGGAAGCCCTCAAAAAATACTCAGTCTTTCTAGGTATGGAGAAGCAGATGACCTCCTCCTCTGTTGCAGCGCTTGATGCTAAGGGACCAGTCGCCAGGCCTAACAATCTCACAGGAAGAATAAAGAAGTTAACCTTGTGTAAGCTTCAATAGCATCTGATACTGGGCTTACACAGGGTTTTAACTAGGGCTGAAACGATTAATCGATATTATCGATTAAAATCGATAATGAAAATCGTTGTCAACGAATTTCATTATCGATTAGTTGGTCCGTACTACGGGTGCAACGGATCATGCCCGATCCGCGATCCGAACGGGCCGACCTGTTCGGATCGGCCTAGCTCCGGAGCGGTCAGCCATCTTGGTACACCCGGCGGCGGTGCGCGTTGCGCATTGATGTCATCACCACCCCCTCTGCACGTGGATCTTCTGCAAGAGCGCGCAGTACTGTCTGCATGCATGCGAGTACAGTGAAGTGAGTAGTACAAGAACAGTGAGTGGATTCATCATATTATAGTGGGGAAAAATGGCTATTATTTCAGTGTGTTACTGTTTACTAGTGTGGGGGCAATGTTGGCTATACTATTATTAGTGAGAAAAATGGCTATTATACAGTGTTACTGTTAGGCCCCGTACACACGACCGGATCTATCCGCTGAAACTGGTCCAGTTCCAGCGGACAGATCCGGTCGTGTGTAGGCCCGAGCTGACAATTTCCAGCGGATAAAAATTTCTTAGCATGCTAAGAAATCTGTCCGCTGGAAACCTGTCCGTCGGACGTGTTCGGTCGTCTGTACAGACTCACCGGACACGTCCGACCGACCGCCATCCCTCGCATGCGTCGTACTGATGTGACGCATGCGTGTAAGCTTTGAACTTCCAGGGCCGCGCACGTCGCCGCGTCATCGGCGCGGCCACGTCGCGACACGTCACCGTGTTTGTTTTCCGCAGGGATTTTGGTCTGATGGTGTGTACAGCCATCAGACCAAAATCCGGCAGCGGACATGTCCGATGGAAACGGTCCAGCGGACCGTTTTCATCTGATAATCCGGTCGTGTGTACGGGGCCTTAGTGTGGGGGCAATGTTGGCTATACTATTATTAGTGGGGGAAAATGGCTATTATTACAGTGTTACTGTTTACTAGTGTGGGGGCAATGTTGACTGGAACAGTGATGGTGATAATGACGAGTTGGGGACAATGGTGGACATTACAGTGACGAGTGGGGGGCAATGGTGTACATTACCATATAGAGCCATTGGCCCAGCTAGAGCCCAGACTTGAATCCGACTTTTTTTTCATAATTTTTTTTCTTTGCTGATGCAAAGTTGTGTAATGTTAATTTTACACGCTTTTTAATCTGCTGTTTGAGTGTAACACTCAGTTTTTTCATTATTACTGGTAAATAAACGAAAAAATTCCACATTACGTTTTTTTAATGATTTTATTCGATTAATCGAACAAATAATCGGCCGATTAATCGATTATGAAAATAATCGTTAGTTGCAGCCCTAGTTTTAACTCCCACCTTTGATGAAACAGAGAAGCAGGCTAGGGTGGAGAAGGCTGTGAGTTGTTTTTACAGGACAATTCTACGTAGCCTCTTTAAAATATATACACCTAAAGCAGGGGTCTCAATACAGCTATCTACAGTAATGCATCTGGCCTCCTTCTAGGGTCAGGTCCCCCACTGCGCTGTGATCCTCCCGTCAATTATTTGCTAGATCAGCTGATGTTCTAGCAGCTGATGACATGCTTGTTCCCTCGCTGTACTGTCTTTATTCAAGTCAGTTGGTTGCTAGGACCGCAAACATCCTAGCAACTGATGATGTGCTTACCGCAGCAGGAGGATGGACCTTTTTAGTCCATACCTATTCCCCATCCTAGTTCCTGTCCTGCTGCTACATTGACTACTGCCACGCTGTAAGCAAGTTATTGGCGGACCACTGATATAGAATCTGATATAAAGGGGGAGCTCTGATTGGGCTTTTGATAGGGAACATAATGTAAAAGAGGCTCTGATGGGGACTCTAATGTAGGGGAGACTCTGATGTAAGAGGGGGGCTCCTAAGGTAGACTCTGATATAAGGGGGGCTCTGATGGGAACCCTCATGTAAGGGAGGACTCCTAAGTGAGACTCTGATGATGGGGACCCTGATGTAAAATTGGTCATAGATGTATGGAAACTCAGTCGGTTCAGCAGGAGGGACCGGCTGAATTTCTATCCATCTACGGTCATTCCCACTTGACAGAAATTGATCTAATGATAGATCTACATGCATCATTCCTCAACACACGCTTCACAACCCATCTGGAGCCAGTGGGGGGTAGGGGGGTGAGAGAGATGTACCTCCCCTACCAGTGCCTGCTGATCAGGTTGTCCTGTGTAATGTACAGTCCACTGTACATTCCTGTACAAAGTGCAGGAATCGGGGCAGTGGCAGCTGGTTCTCCATCGGTCGGGGGGGCGGCAGACAGACTAGACCACAGACATCTCTCCCGTTGCTGCTGCCTGCCAGCCCACACTAACCCCCCTGTCGCTCCATCCCACCACCGCATACCAAACACATACCCCCCACTCGGTCACGGGCTTACCCTCTGGCCCGCCAGGCCTGCCAGGCCCCTGTCTACCCTACACATACCCCATGAAGGTCACGGCTGTGGCAGCGGCTTCTGCCTTCTGTCTCTTCTGTGTCTCAGCTGTCACTTCTCCTCCCTGCCAATCGGGTCTTTGGACTCCTGGCCAATGGGGTCTCAGGACCCACTTATTGATTGGCCGGGAGGAGAAACAGGAAGACCCAAGCCCACCCTTTTTTGAAGCCATTCAGAGCCTCTGGCTCTAATCACGTGCTTCGGAAAAAAAACACATTGGAATCCATGCGTTCGACGTCCTGCATGTAGATTAGGGGCAGGGCACATTTATTAGGGGGCTGCGCCCCTAATGAGCGGCTGCCATGAATCAGGGTATGTAATGTAAGAAATGCAGCAGCCATAAGTATGCAACAGTAGTCAGGGTTATGTGACATACAGCACAGCAGAGTATGGTGGTTAGTGGTATTTATGTAACATACAGCGCCTAGACAGGAATAGGTCATTTCAGTGCTTGTTAGTAAATTCAGCAAATGTACACTTTAGCCTTTACACAGGCAACTAAATACATACTAAAAAAAATACTTGTTTGTGCACATTTTTTGCATACATAAATATCCTTTAAAATTAAGATATAGTGAGTTTTATTTTACTGTTTTCAAAATTTCATGTCATTTTCGAAAAATATTTCAATACTGTTAAAAAAAGTGTATGTGTATATACATACTGTACATTACAAATTGTATTTTTTTTCTCTTAAGTACTTCAAAAATTGAAAGGGAATAAAAAGGGCACGACAGACCAGGTATGAAAGGTACACCCCACCCCTTCTTGTGTCTTAGCAGAGACAGGACTGTCAAATTTATTTGTTTTGTACATAGTTTTGGGGCGCCCCCCCCTGCTTCCAGGGAGAATGTTCTGGAAGAGGGGCAGGGCCTGGAGTTAGAGTGACAGGGAACTCATGTGAGGAGCCCTGACCAATCCCCAACTGGAATTGGCAGGGGGCAGGCCTCCTCCATAAGCTCAGGTCCAGCCCACTGGAGGGGAGTTGTCGGCTGGGAGACGTGAAGAATGGAGTGCTAGATCACAGCAGGAGGCCCATCCCCATCTGGGGGGGTTGTGCGCCTCGCAGGAAGGAGCCCGGGAGCTGGACGGGAGCCTTGTCCTTACACGTTCATTGAAGAGGTGTCCTTGAACAGAGGGTCTGGAGAAGTGATTGGAATGCATGTCCGGTTAAGTTCTTCACCATGGACTCAGGGCAGGAGAAGGTTGGTGAGTGAGGCACAGTGGATATCTGGAGGAGGCATGCCAGGGGAGCTGGGTGCAAGGCCAAAGGAGAGACTGTGGGGTTTTGTGTCAAATCGATGTGGCCTGCGGGGACAGGATTTGCAGGTAAGGCTAGCTGGGATCAGTAGTCCACTAACTAATGCAAGCTGCTAAAAGTGATGTTTTATGGGCATCTCATATCCCCTTTCCCCAACCATGTTATATCCCCCAAAAAAACAAAAACAAAGCAAATGACTGTTCATTGTCTCTGAGAGTGATATATGGAGGTCTGGCAGAGTGTTATGGTGGATGTTAGTAACTAGAAGCAACCATCCGCTACACTTCTAATAGACAGGTTGAAATTGCTGGGTTATCTTAAGACAAAAAAGGAAAAGGACAGGGTGCGCCAGACTTATGCCGCGTACACACGATCATTTTTCAGCATGAAAAAAAATGTTGTTTTTTAGCATGTCCAAAAAATGACGTTTTCCCAACTTCATCATTAAAACGACGTTGCCTACACACCATTGTTTTAAAAAAATTATCTAGCAAAGCGCGGTGACGTACAACACGTACAACGGCACTATAAAGGGGAAGTTCCATTCACCTTTGGGCTGCTTTAGCTGATTCCGTGTTTAGTAAAAGAGGATTTGCGCATTTCTGTCTGTTACAGCGTGATGAATGTGCTTACTCCATTATGAACGGTAGTTTTATCAGAACGAGCGCTCCCATCTCATAACTTAATTCTGAGCATGCGCAGGTTTTTTACATCGTTTTAGCCCACACACAATCATTTTTCACAACCCGAAAAACGACATTGTTTAAAACGAAGTTTAGAAATGCAGCATGTTCAAAAAAAAAAATTTGTCGTTTTTCAGAACCTGAAAAATTATGTGTAGCTCACACACGATCATTTTAAATGATGTTTTTGAAAAACAATGTTTTTTTTAGTTAGTGTAGTATTATAACAGTCTTTTAAAGAAATAAACAAATGAAGCCAAATGGCTACTCACAAAGGCAGCTAATGAACAAGCATATAGAAAGTGGGCAATGTGAGTATCCATGATAGTTGTAACCAGCCACAAGATGGTCCGAGATCTGAGGAAACAGCGGATGCTGTGAAACGCGTCATCTGATTGGCCGCCACGTCACTTCCGGTCTACGGAGCTTGCGTTCCATGCTGGGATGCACTTCCGGTTCCTGTCTTCCTGTTTACGGACGCCATTGACATCATACGGCGTGCAGCCTGTCCAGCTTTCCGGACACAGACAAAGTTAACATCGCTACCCCACCATCTTGTGGCTGGTTACAACTATCACATTGTCCACCGTGGAATGCACAGTGACCCCGGAACCCCACTTTCTATATGCTTGTTCATTAGCTGCCTTTCTGAGTAGCCATTTGGCTTAATTTGTTTATTTCATTAAAAGCATGTTATAATACTACACTGAGTATGGCGAACCCTGTCCTTTTCCTTTTTGCTTTACAGAGTTGTGCTTCACTCTCAAGGTCGCAGCCACCAGTGTTGTGTATTTTTTTGAACTGACTATCTGCCCCTTCATATCCATTTTTGGGACTATTATAGACAGTACTAAGTTGATCTTCGCCATCTCTCCTTTTCTTGTTCTTTCTTAAAGTGGAGGTTCACCCGGAATTAACATTTTTTACCCTTAGATTGATGCTCATTTTGTCTAGGGGAATCGGCTAGTTGTTTTAAAATCGAAGCTGTACTTACCGTTGTAGAGAGCGATCTTCTCTGTCGCTTCCGGGTATGGGCTGCGGGACTGGGCGTTCCTATTTTGATTGACAGTCTTCCGACAGGCTTCCGACGGTCGCATCCATCGCGTCACGATTTTCCGAAAGTAGCCGAACGCCGGTGCGCAGGCGCAGTATAGAGCCGCACAGACGTTCGGCTTTTTTCGGCTACTCGTGACGCGATGGATGCGACCGTCGGAAGCCTGTCGGAAGACTGTCAATCAAGAAGGAACGCCCAGTCCCACAGCCCATACCCGGAAGCGGCGGAGAAGATCGCTCTCTACAACGGTAAGTACAGCTTTGATTTTAAAACAACTAGCCGATTCCCCTAGACAAAATGAGCAGGAATCTAAGGGTAAAAAATGTTAATTCCGGGTGAACCTCCACTTTAAGAAAGAACAAGAAAAGGAGAGATGGCGCAAAGATCAACTTAATACTGTCTATAATAGTCCCAAAAATGGATATGAAGGGGCAGATAGTCAGTTCAAAAAAACACACAACACTGGTGGCTGCGACCTTGAGGCCGTGTACAGACGACCAAACATGTACGATGAAAGCGGTCCGCCGGACCGTTTTCACCGTACATGTCTGGCCGGGGATTTCTGTACGATGGCTGTACAAACCATCGTACAGAAATACCGCGCGTAAACAATACGCGAGGCGGGCCTGCCAGTTAAATGCTTCCACGCATGCGTCAAAGTCATTCGACGCATGCGAGGGATGGCGGGCGCTCGGACATGTACGGTAGGTCTGTACAGACGACCGAACATGTCCGAGCGGGCAGGATTCCAGCGGACTGTTTTAAAACAAGTCCAGGAATATTTGTCCGCTGGGAAATGGCCCGGCGGGCAAATGTTTGCTGGAATCCTGCACGCTCAGGCCTACACACGACCGAACATGTCTGCTGAAACTGGCCCGCGGACCAGTTTCAGCAGACATGTTTGGTCGTGTGTACGGGGCCTGAGGCCCCATACACACGAGAGGATTTATCCGCAGATACGGTCCAGCGGACCGTATCCGCGGATAAATCCTCTCGAGGATTTCAGAAGATTTCTATGCGATGGCGTGTACACACCATCGCATTGAAATCCGCGCTGAAATCCTCTGCCGATGACGTGTCGCGCCGTCGCCGCTATTATGATGCGGCGACGGGCGCGACGCTGTCATATAAGGAATTCCACGCATGCGTCAAATCATTACGACGCGTGCGGGGAATCCCTTTGGACGGATGGATCCGGTAAGTCTGTACAGACGAGCGGATCCATCCGTTGGAATGGATTCCAGCAGATGGATTTGTTGAGCATGTCAGCAAATATCCATCTGCTGGAAATCCATCCCAGGGGAGATTTATCCGCGGATAAATATCCGACGGAGTGTACACACCATAGAATCTATCCGCAGAAACCCATTTGATGGGATTTATCTGCGGATAGATTCTATGGTGTGTATGGGGCCTCAGAGTTCGCTCTCTACAACGGTAAGTACAGCTTCGATTTTAAAACAACTAGCAGATTCCCCTAGACAAAATGAGCAGGAATCTAAGGGTAAAAATTTTTTGTGGGTGAACTCCCGCTTTAAGAGAAAGCCTAGCATGCTTTGCAAACAGTTTTATGTAAACACCCTGTATTAAACATACATTTTTACAATGTAACATTTGTTAGAAGAGGTTATAGATAACATCTGTTTAGAAATCTAAAAATATCTCACAAATTTACAAATATCACTGTACCATAGAACAGACTTGCTTTGTACCCTTTACCTTCTGTCTTTGTTCTCATCTTGGTTTTATTTAATTTTTAGCTAAATCTATCTGTAATGAATATACCGTCAGTTATGACTGCTCATTGATTGCTTGGGTGCCCCATTATATTTCATTATACAAAAAAAATATTAAAGTGTTCATTTAGAAGAACAATAAAATCAAAATGACAAAGGCGGATTTGAATTTATTTGTATCTCTAAATTGAAACTAACTGAACCCTATTTGAAAAAAATGTTTAAACCTGTTATTACCAGATGCAACCAGTCTCATAATCCTAATGAGTTTGTCTACGCAGACAGTGAACTTATTAAAGGTTGTTTCCAATGTTTAGTAATAACTGTGATCCCTCCTTGGCCAGTCCCTACTTTGTTTTACAAAATGCCAGATACTTGTATGCTCACAGCGTTTGCATATAGTAAATCAACTATGTGCCCATTAACAAACAGGCTGTTCACTTTGTTGCAGTGAAAAGAAAGTTGCAGCTTGCAAGGGAATTTTTCATTTCATTTTACAAAGAATAACCATTCACGTGCAAGGACAATTTAAAAAAAGACAAAAATTTTTCCTGTACATGATTGGATGATGGAAGACAGCACAGCAGGAAATTATTTTGCAAAAAGCAACTTCCCTTTTAAATAAAACAGTCTATTTGCATATTCTATTCAACCCCATAATGTTAATATGGTCACTGACTTGCACTATACAATAGAACTAGAGAAATGTCTAGAAACCAAATAGATAGATTGCTACCTTAACCACTTAAGACCCGGACCATTATGCAGGTAATGGGCCTGGCCCCTTTTTGCGATTCGTCACTGCGCGCTTTAACTGACAATTGCGTGGTCGTGAGACGTGGCTCCCAAACAAGATTGGCGTCCTTTTTTTCCCCACAAACAGAGCTTTCTTTTGGTGGTATTTGATCACCTCTGCAGTTTTTATTTTTTTGCGCTATAAACAAAAATAGAGCGAAATTTAGAAAAAAATGCAATATTTTTTACTTTTTTCTATAATAAATATCCCCAAAAAAGATATAAAAAATGTTTCTTCCCTCAGTTTAGGCCGATACGTATTCTTCTACATATTTTTGGTAAAAAATCGCAATAAGCGTTTATCGATTGGCTTGCGCAAAATTTATAGTGTTTACAAAATAGGGGATAGTTTTATGGCATTTTTATTAATAATCTTTGTTTTACTACTAATGTCGGCGATCAGCG
Organism: Rana temporaria; assembly: GCF_905171775.1. NCBI lineage: Eukaryota > Metazoa > Chordata > Amphibia > Anura > Ranidae > Rana > Rana temporaria. Next base: position 369,102,199 of record NC_053490.1, read on the forward strand.
ATTTTTTTCGTGACTGCGACATTATGGCGGAAATATCGGAAACTTTTGACAAATTTTTGGGACCATTGTCATTTTCACAGCGAAAAATGCTATAAAAATGCACTGATTACTGTGAAAATGTCAGTGAAGGGGTTAAACACTAGGGGGCGCTAGGGGGGCACTAGGGGTTAAGTGTGTCCTAGTATGTGATTCTTACTGTAGGGGGGCGTGGCTGGACGTGTGACATCACTGATCGTTGTTCCCTTTGACAGGGAACAGAAGATCAGTGACAAGCCACAGAGAAGAACGGGGAAGGTTTGTTTACAATCACCTCCCCCCGTTCTTCAGCTCCTGTGACCCGATCGCGGGACACCGGCGGCGATCGGGTCAGCGGGTCCCGCGGGCGCAGAGCTTCGGACCGGGTCGTGAGTGCGCCGCTGGCAACGCACGCGACCCACGGCTGGGCACTTAAAGGGCAACGTACCTGCACGTGCTTGTGCCCAGCCGTGCCATTCTGCCGACGTATATTGGCCTTAGGCGGTCCTCAAGTGGTTAAACATGTATTGAAAAAATATGCAAACCAAGAATCCCTGTTTTCTTTTTTGCAAAGGTTTGATAGAAATCTGTAAGGATTTATAGTAGTGTGCAGAGGATTCAGAATCTTCATTGTTAACATAGGGTCACATCATCTAGCACCTTACACATGCAAGCTATTTGAATTTAAGAAAGGGCAGCACTTGTACGTGCCCGCATCTCACGTGGGGTTCTCATGGTCCCGAGGCTATTACCACCTGCACATCAGCACCAACTTCTTACACTATCAGACTTCAGATACAGTGGCACTTTAGAGCCCAGAGAGGGCTTCCCTTGGGCAACTTCTCGATTTTGATCACATGACCCAGCTGAGTGGAGGCCTTACTCTCACAATACACTGTTACTGTATATGAGGTCTGGGAAGTGGAGGGAGGAGGGGAGAGCGCTGTATAATTGGGAATTTGGGGTTGACAGGAGAGAGCTCTGTACTAGGGAAGGGGGATTTTTGTTAGTAGCAGGAGAGAACTCTATTCTGGGATTGGGGGGGGGGGGCAGAGAACTTTGTACTGGAGGTATATATGAGGGTGGGGGTAATTTTTGTTGTTGTACACTGATCTGTGTGTTACCTACTCCTGCATAAGTGCACATTATGGCATACTTACCTGTAGGTGTGTCCTCCGTGGATGTGATGTTTTAAGCTCCTTGACAGCTGCTGTCATTTCTATCCCCTTTTCTTGATTTTCCTATTGGGAATGCAATGATTATGCAACTCCAGCTCATGCACAGTGGTGTTATATTAGCTTGGCACCAGCTCCATTCTTAGCTTCTTTTCTAGTTTTTTCGGCAGAAGAGATGTATTAAGTCTCTTCTAGCAAAAGACCCCATCTGCTGGCAAATTTTTGTCATTGAAGTTTAGTTACGCTTCAAAAGCCAACCGAAAATGTGATAGAGCAGAAAATGGATAAATGTTGCAGAAACAGAACTCTGTTTACCTTAGGTGGTCTGTTTCTCTTCTTTGAATAGTTTCACTCTAGTAAACTTGTAAGTCAGACTTCTGTCTCTGCAGTAAACATGTGCACTGCCGAAAAAATGTATTTGTTTTAATTTCATTTGTTTTTTATTTAATTTTTTAGTTTTTTTGGGTCATTCGTTATGATAGCAATTTGTAAATTCGAAATTTCAAAAGAATAACTAACAATTAACTATTAAATGATAGGTATTGGAATTTCCTTTCAAATTTGGCTGTTAGTGAACATAACAAATACAAATTTATCCAAAGTTACGAATCATCCAAAATAATGAATGCCACATCTGAACAAATGGAACAGAACAAATTAATAATAAATAATAATAATAATAAAACATTTTTATTATTATTATTGTTATTTATTATTATTAATTTGCTACATGTCATTTGTTTAGATACGGCATTTGTTATATCTCAGATAATTCATAATTCCGAATTTACAAATTTTCTAATTTACAAATTTACAAATTTTTCGGAAAAATTTGTTAAAAGATTTTTTGTTAAATTCGGATATTCCCGAATTAACGAATTTCTCGAAATTCGTTATAAAACAAATTCGGACCTAAATGAATTGCACATGTCTACTCTGTAGCATTGTATCAATTCTATAAAGCAGTTTACTCTCTGCAGGAGCTGATTCATTAAACTGTCAGTGGTGAGCACAGTTTTCATTATACATTTTGTACCTCATTCCTCCCTCATTTTATTTCCTCCTCTGGTCTAATATTTTTAATTTATTTTTTTATCCTATAGTGTTAGGCTATTTTCCCCACTTGTCAAACTTTCTTTAACTCTTCTGATCGTATTGCTTTTTTTTGTATTAGGACAGAATGTTAAGGAATGTTACCTTGGCCCTGGAAAATATAACAAATAGAAGCTGACATTTCACACACATTACAAATATTATGGGTGTTATGTGTGACTTTTCCACACATTTTATATGAAAAAGCCTCTTAAAGTATGTATGGCTCAACCTTTGCATAGAGTAAGGGAGAGGTCAGACCCATATCAGGTATTATTTTTTTGTCTGTGCACTGCTGGGGAGATATCCCTACGTTTCCTTTCCTGGATATGGAACAGCAGATGAGAGGAAATCTCAAAAGTGAGAGTCCCCATTATAAGAATTACCCTCACCTCCCTACTGAAAACTAAAATGTTTGCATTTACATATACAGTACTTCAACCGCTTTTAAAACATCAAAAATAGCAGATCCCATCCTATCATGTAGGTGTGCCTAGGCACTCTTCTTGTGTCTCCAAAAATTTGAAGTGAGATAAAATTATGTCACAATTGCACTGCTCACTCTTTACATTGCTAGAGACAGCTTCAGTGTAGGAAATTTCTGTTTCTGCTTTATTCATTCTGTTTATTTGTGCTTTATGCACCTCTTTTGCTGCTGCTTGATTATTCTTCCAGCAGTCATAAGGGGGGGGGGGGGTTCAGCTTTAACACGAGGAAGCAAATCCCTAACAACCATACCCTTGACCAAGATGGCCATCTCCACACACAAACACAGGCATTGTAAGTTAGTCCTGGGGAAAAGATCAGCTTACTGGGACACCACATGTATAAGATCTCTGACAAATTTTTGGTTATTCAGAGATTCGGATGTATACAAATCTCTAAATTAAATAGTAAACGAATAGTAATAACTTTTGTTGAAATTCAGTAAAATGTGTTCTGTTTTCTAACAAATTCCAACTTTTCAGAATAATTAGGATACAGATCTGTCGAAAAACGATCGACCGATTTGAATTCTGTGTGAAGAAATAGCTGGTAGTTAAGGACACAGGCGGCCAGCTTCTAGGCCCGCTGCTTAACAACCATGACTCATCATCTGTCAGCTGGCTTCCACACTTGACAGTTGAATGTAAAGAAAACAATGCCAGCAATAGCCCAGCAATAAAAAAAACTAAAAAAATACGGCGTGGGGTACCCCCCTAGTCTATACAAGGCCCTTGAGAGGAACCCTATGCCACATTTTTAGAAACAAAAGAGTGGGGTCCCCCCCAACATCCATACCAGACCCTTATCCGAGCATGCAGCCTGGCAGATCAGGAAGGGGGGATGAGTGAGCGCCCTCCCCCTCCTGAACCATACCAGACCACATGCCCTCAACATGAGGGGGTGCTTTGGGCCAGGGGGGCTCTGCCCCTCTAACCCAAAGCACCTTTTCCCAAGGTTAATGGGGACAAGTGCCTCTTACGACAACCCTGGGCTGTGATTTCGGGGTCTGCAGGCAGGAGGCTTATCCTGCCCCCCATGTAAATGGGAATCGGGTACATAGTACCCCTACCAATTCAACAAAAAAGTGTCAAAAAGTAATAAACACAAGAGACAGTTTTGAATAAATCCTTTATTAAAAAAATTGTGTCCATCAGTGTAAATCTATCATCAATCACACTGCCCGCCGACCCGGAAAAATAAATAAATGAAAAAACGCTCTCGCCTAGGAGGCCTCCCGCCATATTCCCACTCTGCGCTTTGACATTTCTTATATAGGCAAGGGGCGGTGCAACATGGCTACGTCACCCTGGGGGCACCACCCTTTCTGCCACTGGGTGATGTAGCCAGGTGGTTCCGCCCCTTGCCTATATAAGAAATGACAAAGCGCAGAGCGGGCAGAAGGCCTCCCAGGAGGCGGGTATGGCGGGCAGCGTGATTGACAATGGATTTACATTGAGGGACACTATTTTGTATTTTTTAATAAAGGATTTGTCAAAAACTGTCTTTTGTGTTTATTACCTTTTGACACTTTTTGGTGAATGGGTAGGGATACTATTTACCCGATACTCATTCACATGGGGGGGCGGGGTCTGGGGTCCCCTTGTTAAAGTGGGCTTCCGTATTCCGATAAGCTTCCCGACCGCAGACCCTGACAACCACAGCCCAGGGTTTTTGGGAAGAGGCTCTTCTCCCCATCAACATGTGGACAAGGAAGGTGCTTTGGGTGGGAGGGGCAGAGCCCCCTGCCACAAAGTACCCACACCGTTATGTTGAGGGCATATGGCCTGGTATGGTTCAGGAGGGGGGCACTCGCTCGTCCCCCCTTTCTGACCTGCCCGGCTACCGGGACCCCACAACGTTTCTTTTTTTTTTTACATTTTGGTGTGGGGTTAAAGCGGTAGTAAACCGCTGAAAGAAAACAAAAATAAAAAACCTGCAAGACAATAGCATAATGTGCTAGTATGCATGCGCGTGGGAGCCCTCTGTTCCAGCAAGGAGCTCTAAAGTTCGGACACGTCACGCCAGACCTTCAGAGTGCATGCGCCGCTGAAGTCAACATCTGCATGCAGGGTGAATATCTTCTAAACCTTATTATAGGCTTACTTACCTGTAGGTAAAAGCCACCAAGCGGCAATACAACCGCTTTAAAATTGGGAAGGCCAGCTGACAGATGATGACTCATGGTTGTTAAGGAAGCAGGCGGCCGGCTTCCCTCGCCCGCTGCTTATCTAAATTTCCCCGCACATAGGAGAGAATTGGCGCTTCACCAGCAGCGATGTGAACAAAACTAAAAGCAAGGAAATTCTTAAAAACAAGGCACAGGTAAAAACTTGAGACTGTTAAAAAGTCCTTTTAGTTCATATTACAACACTTGAAGGCAGCCCAGTGCAGATGGAAAGCACATCTGGAATCAGCTGGGGAGAGAACACAATGGCCTTGCTCTAAGTGCAGTATGTTGCATATCATTTATTGGACAAATAGAGCAAACGTACTCACAAACATTGGATGAGATAAGGCGTGTAAAACAATGGAACATTCGGAGGACAGTCACTTGTGGGTGGCTGCGGTGTAGTGGAACGGGTGGCACCGGTGGATACCGATGCTTCCTGTATCTCGATCACACAGGGAGCCAGGGCTGTGACGTCAGTTCCAGGTGAGCGATGGGCCGTGTGGATGACGGCACTTCCGGGTTGCTCAGGGGGCCAATAGGCGACACGTTTACGGAGCATGTGCTCCTTTCTCAAGCCTAACAGGGCCATCTTGGATTTGGGCTTTTATGCTCTGTCAGCAAAGATCCTGGGTCCTAATGTCCTTCCTATTTGCTCGCTCTCAGCAGACAGATGAAATCATTTATTAACAAATTACAAACATAACCAAAAACATTATACAATACACATATGTATGAGGGAACAGTGGACAAAAACATAGATGGGAAACAATAAATGTACAAGATAAAATGTATAAAAATAAATAAAATGTATAAAAAATGTGAATGAAAAAAAAAAAAAAAGGAAAAGAGTATGTGTAAAAAATGTGTGTAAAAAATATATTTAAGAGAAAAATGGAAATAAGAATGAGGATAAGAACATGATAAAGTATATGTTAAGAAATGTATAAAAGATTATTGGATGAAAAAAGGGAGGAATGGAAATAAATGGATGACCATATATACATATATGTGTGTGTGTGTGTATATATATATATATATATATATATATATATATATATATATATATATATACCATTAACGTTTTTATTAAAGAAAGAAAATCAGAGTACAAAATACAGCCAGGGTACCTAAGTACCGCACAATAGCACATAATCAAAACATGTCAATACATACTCTGAAAGTAAGCAACTTTTATGTCTTATAACAAAATAAAGCAAAGGGAAACATCACTATCTAGGATATTACCCGCTAGTAGCTAATACTAAAGAAAAAAGGGGAAAAAAAGGGGGGAAAGGAGAAAAAAAAAAGAAGGGGGGCAAAAGAAACTGTAGCGAACGGATCATCTAAGGTCTCTACATACCAAGAAGAGTGAAAAGGAAATGGTCAAAGCCAAAACAGCAATCTCATCCCATATCGAGTTGTGAGTATTGATCAGAATACCTGAACGCCACCCAGGGTGACCATGTCTGATTGAATTTTTTCGACGATTCCCTGGCAATTGCTACAGTTTCCTCCATTTGGTGAATATTCTCTATGGAGCTAAACCATTCAGGGATGGAAGGAATATCCTTCGATTTCCAGTGCCTGGGAATCAAGACTTTCGCTGCGTTCAGCAGATGTCTAGTCAATGATTTTTTGTAATGCTGCATGGAGCAGTCCGCGATGTGGAGTAAGCAACATGCAGGCGCAAGAGAGATTGTGGTATCTGTAATGGCTTTGATCAATTCGCACACCTTGTCCCAGAAGGGTCTCAAACGAGGACACTCCAACCAAATATGAACAATGGTGCCCTGGTCTTGCTCCCATCTCCAGCAAGAATCCGATGTCAGCGGGTACCATTTTTTTATTTTATCCGGAGTGGCATACCATTGTGTTAAAAGCTTATACGACATCTCCTGCAATCTCGTGCCAATCGCACACTTATGGGCAAAAATGCAGGCACGTTTCCATTGCTTATCAGTTAAGCTTGTTTTGAGCGCCTTTTCCTATTGTACTCGTATTCCGGAAGCTATCCCCCCTATCTAGTTGGAGCCAGGAGTAAGTAAGAGAAGTAGATCTCGAGACCGGAGCTCCAGCCAGGCAAGTTTTTTCAAAGGGAGTTATCAGTTTAAAGAACTGTTTTTTAATCTGGGAAACCTGTGTGTAGTTATGCAGCTGACGGTAGGTCCAAAATGAAAGAGAGCTCTGGGGATTTACATCTCTTTTTAGGGAATCAAAGGATTTTAAGGTGTTAGCCTCAACACAATGTATCATTAAGAGGGGCATCGATTGGTCAGTGGGTGCAGTAAAGTGCAGGTCCATCCCGGATTGCGAGTGATAGGGGTAAGCGGACCGGGACATGAGGACAATTTATGATGTTTCATCATCGTATGAAACGCTCTAAGCGTGGACCCCACCAAGGGATACTGCTGCAAACTCTGCGGAAGTTTCCCCCAAGGAATCCAAGGTAGGAATCTAAAGTGTAATGTGGAAGATTCTTCCTCCAGTGTAACCCAATCCTTCTGAACCCTGTGACAGTTCCAGTCCACAATTCTGGCTAAATGTATCCCGGAGTGATAAAGTTTAAAATCAGGCAGGCCTATACCCCCCTCATCCTTAAAGTGGAGGTTCCATCAAAAAAAAATTTGCTTTAAACTCTAGCTTACGACTAAAAAATAAAAAAGAAAGGACATTTTTTTTTTACTCATCTGGAAATGCCTGTAGCTATGCGGTCCCACGAAATCTGCCTTTGAATCCAACTAGGATCCTGACATCATCTCCCTCTAATGCTCATGGGAAATGTGTGACATCATTTCCCAGGATGCAGTGCGCTGTCCAATTATCACTCCCCATCCAAGACTTCCAGGAAGTAAGTGCCTGTAGGCTTCACATTGCCCACAACCAAAATGACAACGGTGTGGACATAGCTTTATAAACTATCTTTTTTGAATATCTATGCGGATCGGCGGCGGATTGTAAAATAGTAAGTGACTGGATTTATATTATAAAAACACAGGATGAAAGGACATACATTTAAAAAATGCTAATTGTGGTTGGAACTCCGCTTTAAGTTTTGAAAGCGTGTCCAGCTTTATCCGAGGTTTTTGCCCCTTCCAAATAAAAGTGCGTACAATAGCCTGAAGTCGTTTAAAAAAAAGACCTGGGAGTGGGATAGGTAAAGTGTGGAAATGATATAGGATTCTGGGTAGAATTACCATCTTCAGTATGGCAGCTCTGCCAAACCAGGAGAAGGGTCTAGACTAGAGGTCCAACCTTTAAGATCTATTTGGATTTTTTTTAGCAAAGGGAGGAAATTAATGTTATAGATATCCCCAAAGTTAGCCGCCAGTTTGATTCCTAGATAGGTAATAGATGAAGTTATCCACTTAAACGAGCAGTAAGATTAAGGGCTTACGATTTAGAGTCATTCATTTTCATATTGGAGATATAGCTGAAAATTTTGAAAGCTTTAGAAAGATTCGGAATTGAATCATGAGGCCGTGTCAAAAAAAATTAAAGATCGTCCGCATATGCTGCCATTTTAAAGTCACGCTGGCCTATCTGGAAGACTTGTACTTCCGGGTTTGCATTGACTGTGCGAATAAAAGGCTCTAAAGATAGAATAAATAAAAGAGGGGAAAGAGGACATCCCTGCCTTGTGCCATTGTTTGTTTATATCTACTGCTTCTGAAAGGGTGCCATTGATTTTAAGCTGTGCCCGAGGTTTATGGTATAAGGCCGATATCCACGCCATCATGTGCGATCCCAACCCAATATGTCTGAAAGTAGCAAACATATGGTCCCAGGCGACACGGTCGAAGGCCTTCTCCGCGTCGGTTGAGAGGAGAATGCCCTCAATTCCCCGGGTATGTGCGTAATGAACCAGATTAAGGGCTTTTATGAAATTATCCCGTGTTTCCATTCCTGGCATGAATCCCATCTGTTCTGGGCCTATAAGTTTTGAAAGGAAAGGTGTCAGTCTGGATGCCAATAATTTCGCCAGTATTTTTAGGTCCAAATTCAACAATGAAATCGGCCTATAACTTGTACAGTCAGTAGGGTCCTTCGCTGGTTTAGGGATCAAGGTTACATATGCCGTTGTGAAAGAGCTTGAGGTTGATGAAGAAATTCGGATTTGTTCCATGGCACGGAGTAGGGGAGCTTTCAGAGTATCTATAAAAGTTTTATAGTAATGGGCCGTAAACCCATCTGGGCCTGGGCTCTTGCCCGGTTTTAGAGTCTTAATTGCCACCATAAGTTCTTCTTCTGAAATCGGCGCTTCCAAGGAATCGCTCTCAGCCGGAGATAAAGTAGGCATGCCACTCTCCACGATATATTCTCGCAAAACGGATTCTCTATTTCCCTGAAGCTCTGCAAGTTTATGTATCGAAGGGAGATTATAAAGCTTAGTATAAAAAGCATGAAATTGTGCCGCAATCTGGTCGGTTTTTTGTATAAGTTGACCCTTAGGCCGAGTACTCACGACCAAACATGTTCGCTCGAAATGTCCGACGGGCTGTTTCCGGCGTACAAGGCTGTTTTTTCATTTGGCCCGCTGGCTTGTACACACCAGCGGACGATATTTCCCTGCGGACCTGAACGCGTGCACGTAATCCACGTTTGACGTCACTATAAAGGGAAAGGCCAAAGTCAATGGCGACGCCCTCTGTTCCGCTTTTGCTAGTTACGGCTTTGCTCGTGTTAGTGAAGGTTTGGTTAGAGCTGATTCGCGCTTCTCGGTCTCCAGGCTTTAGCAGGTAGTATTTTCTCGTTCAGTGCGTGTGCTTGTGGGTACGTAGTTGGCATTCGGGTACAGGCGTGCAGTTCGTTCTGCTTTGCAGATTCGTACTGTGCGTTCGTATCTGTGTGTCGTGCGTTCTTTGCAGGTACCGCTGGATTTGATTGTGCTTTCTGTTGGAGTGTGTTCTTGACTGACCAGCCGGCCGGTTTGAAGCCATGATGGAGCAGCAGCGTCAATTTTCGCGAGTTGGTGCTGTTTATGGGATGGCTGCTGGATATGTTCATTATTCCAGTACTTTGGCCAGAAACAGGGGGCGGAGGCGTTTCTGGACCAAGAATTGGTTGCGCCAGCGTGACCAGTTCTCTCATATGCCTCTGCTTAGGGAAATCCAGGAGAATAATCCTAATGACTATAGGAATTTTCTCCGCATGACGGACCCCGTATTCAACAGTCTGCTGGAACTTCTGTCCCCCTATATCACGAGGCAGGACACTGTGATGCGCCAAGCCATCACGGCCGAGCAGAGGCTTATTGCCACGTTGCGGTACCTGGCGACTGGGAGGAGCCTGCAGGACCTCAAGTTCTCGACAGGCATCTCTCCGCAGGCGCTTGGGGTCATCATACCGGACACGTGTGCTGCCATCATTAAAGTTATGCACGAGGAGTATATGAAGGTAAGTTTCCTCATTTTAACCTCACAATGTGTCTTTAATAATGTGGCAAACTAACTTTTTATTTTATTTCCCAGATATGCTGTGTGTTTAACTAACGTTCCCTTTTCTCCCTATGCATGTTGATATCAGCTTTTACATGTTCTTTTTATTTTGGCCTACCTGCATATTTTGATTTAACCCAATATTAACCTGTCCAGCATGCTATCTTCGGGCCAACCCCCACCTTGCCACTTTTTTTTTTTTTTTTTGTTTTCTAAAAACTGTTTAAACCCCCCCCCCCCCCTTCAAAGTGTTTTTGTCCCCATCAGAGGGCTGTGGAGTCTCTTATTAATTAAGTGGGCCTATATATTTGTGGCCCGAAATTCTCCCTTCATAATTTGTAAATGCTATTTTAAAAATGTAAAGTTGCACAAGGATGCTTGTAGGATTATGTTTGCAATGTTTATGTGCCAAAGTACTAAATCTCTTTTTTTGTTTGTCCCCACAGCTACCCTCCACACCACAGGAATGGCAGTCTGTGGCTTCCCAATTTGCCGAGCGGTGGGATTTTCCTAACTGCGGTGGAGCAATAGATGGGAAACACGTCCGCATTGTGCCCCCACCCCACTCGGGGTCCTACTATTATAATTACAAGGGTTATCATAGTATCGTGTTGATGGCGGTGGTGTCGGCACAGTATGAGTTTCTATATGTGGACGTGGGGAAGAACGGCCGGATGTCAGATGGGGGAGTGTTCGCACGGACTGATTTCTATGATCGTCTCCAAACTGGTGGTCTGGCATTGCCAACAGATGAAGATAATGTGGAAGGACTTCCGTTTGTGTTCCTAGCGGACGAGGCTTTCGGCCTTGGACCTCACCTAATGCGGCCTTTTCCCCAGAGGACCCTCACCTCAGAGAGGAGTGTGTTCAATTTTCGGTTGTCCAGGGCTCGGAGGGTAGTCGAGAATGCCTTTGGGATCCTCAGCAACCGGTTCCGCCTGTTCCTGACATTGATACATTTGGCGGAATATAAATTGAACACCATTATATTTGCCTGCTGCATTTTGCACAATTTTCTACGCAGGCACTCCCAGACGTACCTAGCCTCCATGGGCTCTGAGGCAGGACTACCCTCAGAGAACATTCCTGGCCTGGACACTGGTCGCGCTGGCTTGGCCCCCCAATCTGCTCGTGAGGTACGCGACAAATATGTTGAGTACTTCATGGGTCGGGGGGCCATTGCTATGCCAGATCATATTTCTTTCTAATTCGGCCCCCAAAGAAAGGAATATTCTCACAACTAATAAATAATTAGACCATTGGACTTTATCCAGTTGTTTGTCATTACTGCTTTTTCTCTATTTTTCTGTCTTCCAGGTTCTCTCCAAAAATAGTGCACTTCTAGTGCCAGATTTACTTACTCAGATGTATTAACTAACCACATTTGCACATTATTCACTCATCTACTAACTGGGTATTCAGTCTAGAAATAAGAAGCCACTCATTTTTCTGCTTTTGATGTCACAATAAAATTTTTTTATTTTAGTCATTTTGTAACAAGAAATGTTTATTTTTTGGCTGAAAACATTTCCTGCAAATTTTTGGTACAAAATATTGGCTTTGAATTATTAATTTTTTTGTCTTTATTGACAGTGATTAGCAATAATACTGATCGAAACACAATGTAAGAATAATTTCACTGAAACTATACGCAAGAATTTTTGGGCTTGTCTCCTATATATCTATCTCTAGAGATAGATATAGATATATATATATATATATATATATATATATATATATATATATATATATATATATATACACACTTCTAAACATAATTTTTTTAGACTTTGGTTCAAAATTAAAGTTCTTATTTAGTTTGGTTTTCAATAACCCAGACTAATTTATGTTGAAATTTTTTAGGGTATTTTTTATTTTTTTATATTTTTTTGGTATTTGTTTCGAAGACATTTATTTACATTTAGAAATGTTTGGGTATTGTTTTTATACAAAACATTTTTTGGCTTTGTATTTGTTTGTGTATAATTTTTTCACCAAGATTTTAACACAACAAAAATTTTATTTTTTTTTTAAAGAAAATTCGTTAACTTATTTCTTTAGGTGAGATTTCTTGTTCGTTTTGTGATCTGAAACTGTAAACATTTACAAACCAAAAAAGATCAACACCAAACAAAAATTAAAAAAAAGAACAGCAGTCAGTCATGGATGGTGTGCTTTCACACTGGAACACGCCAAAATTTCTAAATGCACACATTCAGTGCAAACTCGCCAAATGTCATTGGTTAAACAGACAAATGGCCACATGTGCTATCTGACATCATGGGTGATCAATGTCTGTGTTTTGTGGGAGCAAACCCTTCCTCTCAACTACTTGAGGATCGAGGAGGGGTTTGTACCCACAAAGCACAGACAATAGATAGTCTGTGATGGCAGATAGCACATATTGGCACACTGTGTGTGCATTTAGAAATTTTGGCGTATTATAAAGTACAAAAATTAAAAAGGGTTTTGTGGGCGGGGGATGGGCGGGGGATGGGCTTCTGTGGTTCAGTCTTTGACACGGCCCATCATGTCAATGATATTTTTGTAATTCTGTTCGATGACTAGCATCCTTTGGCGCATGTTGTCCATTTCCGTGCTACACTCTGAAATGACATTTCGCACATTCTGCTCCATGACTAGCATCCTTTCCCGCATATTGTCCATTTCCGTGCTGCACTCCATTACTTGCTGTACAATTATAGAAGCACTTGCACGTGAAAAATGTGCTACACCATCTTCATCCCCTAAAAAGAAACAAATTGGCATTCAAAATATGTAAATAGTTTCCAGCCTATCTGCATATGTTTGGCCCTATTAATATAGGGGTGACACTGACCTGATGGCCTGATAATTTCCACATCCCCAATTTCTTCATCTTCTATCACTCCTCCTTCTTCAACCACCTCCCCATCATCTTCTATCACTCCTCCTTCTTCCACCACCTCCCCATCATCTTCGACTCCTCCGCCAAATTGTTCTTCCGCCACTTGCCCTTCATCTGCTATAAATTCTAAGTCCAAAATTACTTCTTCCTCCTCTCTTCCTTCCTCCTTTCTTCCTTCCTCTTCTCCTTCCACATCCTCTTCTCCTTCCACATCCTCTTCTCCTTCCACATCCTCTTCTCCTTCCACATCCTCTTCTCCTTCCACATCCTCTTCTCCTTCCACATCCTCCTCTCTTCCTTCCCCAGCCTCCTCCTGCTCAACATGTGGAGGTGTTTGATTTTGTGGGTGTCTGGCCCTCTCTGCCTCCTCCAATTGCTGGCGTCTTCTTTCCCCTATAAGAAATAAGTAAAAACAAAAGGTATACTCATCAGCACACAGATATTGGATATCATAAATCGCACACATTGCATAGACGATACATTTATGATGATTTTTGTTTGTTTATTCTTTCAGCAATCCTCCATTTTTGGCGTAGTTCGAGGCCAAGCTCTGATCCTGCCCCTTTTTTGCAAAGAAGTGACACACATGGATGTCCCCCCAAAACATTAATTCTCGTCGACCCTCCAAATAAATATACTTTGATTATTGAGACACAGGTGCTTTGCATTTCCAGATGTTAAAACATCAGCTTTATTTTCATTTTGGAGAATGAATCTTGTTTGCCTGTCACATGCACTCAATTTAATTTCTGTGATTTTGCTATTCAACAATGTTGGAAAACCAAGTTTGGGGCCAGTCAGCCATGTCCAGGTGTGTTGTTCCTGGAGTAACGTCACATTTTAGCAAAACAATGTCATATTACGCGTGTTTACTATTTAACTAAATTTGGTAAGGGTTGTTATTTGACATAAACACAATACAGTATCTACACGTGTTCAAAAGTACAAGCAGGCCAAGGAGGCAGATGTGAAAAACTACATGTCAACACATTATTGCAGACATTCCCCCCCCCCCCCTTAAATAATATGGACTTACTTTTCCGCAGAATTTGGAGTATCTTCTTCATGTGATGTGGCTCCCTCAATTTTAAATCGGACCAACGCTTCCGGAGTTGCTCCTTTGACCTGGTGACACCAAACATTCTCCTCATTCTCCTTGCCACCTTGTCCATTATGTGTGACTTTCTACGGTTCGGTGTTTTGTAGGGCCCACATTCACCATCATAATCCTTCCTCCTCATGATGTAAACCAACTCCACCATTTCTTCAAACGCCATATTAGTGGCTTTATATCTTTTAGGCCTGGATCGGGACGGTCCTGCCTCTGTCCCTTCACTTGCGCCATGAGAGCTCCGTGCCCGCTCGTGTGACATCGCCATCTTTCCTTCCCACAGAGATTAGGGGCGTGGAAACGAGGAAATGTCCCGTCAGGGGCGGAGATGAGGGCGGGGATTCTTGCATATGCGGAGTGTCGCGAATGCCAACAACGTATTGACGTAGGTTACGCGGAGAATATTCGCGCGATTCCAGAACCTACACATTTAACGCCATATTTACTTTTTAAATTGATTAGGGGCATGGCAAAGGTGACGAGGGCGGCGTTTCATACATACGCGGAGTGGATAAAAGGCGCTTGACGTGATTACGTAGGTTACGTGTTAATTCAGCGAGCGTAACAAACGAGGATTTTGAGAGAGGCAGGTAAGAAATTTAAACATTGGATCAGCAGCGGGCTCTAAAATGTAGAGCCATGGGATGGGGGTTTGGTCTGTTGGTTGCACAGTTTTATTAAGCTATTATGTCTCTTGGATACCAGAATGTGATTTTCGTACCCAAATGCTTTTGTAGACATCACAAAATAGAGAGGTCAAAAATGCTGTGACTCATTATCAATTATGTAGGGTGTATTCAGATCAGGCCAAGTATTGTTCAGTGTTGGTTGGACAGAGGTCATTAGGAAGTTTCTTTCATGTAATCAATGCTGAGGGGCAGGATATCTACACATGCAATAGTGCCTTGATGAATGCTGTCATTTGTAATAATTGTGTATGGTTGTACATTTCTATTATTTCCTGCAATGTAACCAAAGGGGCGGCATGTATCAAAAAAATGTTAGCTAAAACCAACCAATGGGGCCGAGCTGGCCAGCATTTTCTAAACAAGAGACACTGTGTTTGTATTTATATATAGGTACTACTTTTTAAACAACATATTCTATCAATGTAAATGCTGAGGCTTTTTTTAATTGTGTTTTTGGTTTCTTTTTATTTTTTAAATCTAGAATAAAAAAAAAAAAAATCATAATTTCCCAATGGATCTCCTGCAGACCCAAGAGATTATCCAGCACTTGCTGGATAAATTTAGGGAAATGCCCATCCTGTGGGATTCAAAGCAGCCCACCTACCACAACAAGGACGTACGAGCGGCAGCACTTGAACAGCTAGCAGCATACATGAGGACATGGGTGCCAGAATGCAGTGCCAACATGGTGAAGGATAAACTTGCCAACCTCAGGGGCACATATAGGAGAGCGTACAAAGCTCACCAAAAGCAGCTAAGATCTGGAGCAGCAGCAAGACCACCAAAGGAACCCAAGCTGTGGTATTACAGCCAGATGTCATTTTTGCGGGATCAACTGGAAGGCAGGCCATCAATGTCAAGTCTGAATCCCAACCTTCCCTCCATGCTACCTTCCAGCGGGACTTCCCCAGATCACCACAGCCCTGCAGAGTCAGATGAAGAGGGCCTGGCTGACAGAGAGGCAGATCTGCGCCTCTACGATGATGAGGTATAGTAGTTTCATAACTATTTATGTAATAATATTAATTATTGTTTGATTCTTGACTTGATATTGGTTAATAAAATACAAGCTGGGAAGCAAAAATCAAAAGTCGTGGGCAAACAAATAGGTGTCAGGGATGACAACTGCAGGGGTCAGAGGGTGAGTCTGTTTTCAAGTTTAAATTCAAGGCAAAAAATAAGATTCAAGCATGAAAATGTGAGTGATTATATTCCTAAATATATTACAACATATCCCTTTTTTTTACACAGGAAGAAGAGACCAGCCAGGAGGTGGCAGATCCTCTCCTCACTGTCAGCCAGGACGAAGGGGTCAGTGGCAGCCAGGAGGAGGCCGGGCCCAGTGGCGTTCAGCAGCTCCCCAGGACAAGCACCACCAGCCAGGCTCCTCCCCTTTATATTAGGCCACCAGGCCGTAAGAAGAAATTGGGGGCAGTGGAGGAAGCCAGCCTCAAAATGATTCAGGAGGCGAGTGCCATCATGAGGGCCCCCCTCAACCCCACTGAGGCCTACAGTGCCTCCGTGGCACATGATCTCAATAAAGGCACGGAGGAGCAGAGGCAATTGGCCAAGGGCATCATCAACCAGGCCCTTTGGTGGATGCAGAGGGAGCTGCTGACCCCAGACACTGGGCTATGTGACCCGGCCCGGCTTGCTGAACATCATACTCCTGCTGCCACATCATCCCCACCTGCAAGGGCCCAGGGAAGACCCGCTGTAAGGCAGCCTGGAAGGAAGGTTGCAAGGAAGAGGAGACGTTGATGCCCTGCCTTCCATTTGATCCCCCACAAATGGCATCTTGTTTGGACTATCACAGCTTGGGTTCCTTTGGTGTTATGTGCTGCTGCTTCAGATTTTATTTTGTGTGCCTCCTGAGGTTGGCTAGTTTATCCTTCACCATGTTTGAAATGCAAGTTTGCATGTATGTTGCTAGCTGTTCAAGTGCTGCCATTCTGGTTTTGTTCCTTTTTATCATTTGCTCAAATAAAAGCCTTTTTGTTGATTTGAAAAACGTGCCTATTGTTTGTAATACTGTGGGTATTATTTTAGGCATCAAACATTACAAACAAATAAAATGTTTAATCTAAAATATTCACTAACTCATGGGGGGGGGGGGGGCATTTGGTGTGCCAACATGGTAGACAATTTAAACAACCTTCAAAATAATCCAGTTAAATATACAAACAAAAGCAAAATCAAAACTATTTCCTATTAAAATATTCTAAATGGTGACATAACTATAAACACCTAAATAAAGTGGGAAAGATAACCATTAAACATTAAAAGCAAAAAATTTGACATGTGGAGGACCACTAAAAATATGATACGTCGGGCCAATAAAAGTTTGCAAAAATCTTACTACATCACAGCTAACAAATGTCACTTTTCAGTATGGAACAACTCAGTTGAAATAACATGAGCTAAATAACTGATTATTTATAGCAAGAGAAGAATGAATAAAACGACGGCATCAAGCGTTGTTTATTGTGTGGTTTGCTTCAGTGTTCTATTGCTAGAATTAATCTTTCTATTGACGAATGTGCCATATCCCAAACAAACGTGAGTTTTACCTGAACGAGCGCTCCCGTGGCCTCATTTAGTCTGAGCATGCGCGGGGTTTTTGTACGTTGGTTTTGTGTACTCACCACCAAACATGTCCGTTCGGACAGGATTTGAGCGGACGGTTTTAAAACAAGTTTGCAAATAAATGTCTGCTGAAAAACGGCCCGGCGGGCAAATGTACGGTGAAATTCTGCACGCTCGTAACTACACACGAACAAACATGTCTGCTGAAACTGGTCCGCGGGCCAGTTTCAGCAGACATGTTTGGTCGTGAGTATGGGGCCTTAGAGGTCTTAATGGAAAGAATAGAATGTGCATGAGAAATTGTTTTAAGGGTTTTTGCAAGGAATGTGCCACACTTATCCCCGTGTTCATAATGAAAGCCCTTCTTGAAATAGAGAATACGTTTTGCTTTAAGATTAAATAAGGAGTAGGGTTGAGCGAACCCGAACTGTAAAGTTCGGGTTCGGTACGGACTTTGGGATTTTTTTGTACCCGAACCCGAATAATTGGAAAAAGTTTGGGTTCGGGTTCGGAGTTCGGCTATGTTATGGCGCGCTGCACGGCAGCCAATCGCCATTTGTATTACTAGTGTGACTAGGAAGCCATCACAGCCATGCCTACTAATGGCATGGCTGTGATTGGCCAGTGCATCATGTGACCCAGCATGTGACCAGCCTCTATATCAGATAGAGGCACACAGCACAGTCGTCACTCTGCTTTAGCTAGGGTAGGGACAGGTTTGCTGCTGATTGAGGGAGAGTGTTAGATAGGATTATCCTGCTTCAGAAATCTACACCAACACTGTTTATTTCTGTGAGATCTGCATCTTATAGTTTAGGGACAGGTTCCTGCTATTTGCTATAGGGACAGCAATATATAGGTGACTCTCTGCATATTTCACCAGCACTGCACCTGTCACCTGTGATATACTGTGTGTGTCCAGTACATTGTTTAGGGACAGGTTCCGGCTATTTGCTATAGGGACAGAAATATATAGGTGACTCTCTGCATATTTCACCAGCACTGCACCTGTCGCCTGTGATATACTGTGTGCGTCCAGTACATTATTTAGGGACAGGTTCCTGCTATTTGCTATAGGGACAGAAATATATAGGTGACTCTCTGAATATTTCACCAGCACTGCACCTGTCACCTGTGATATACTGTGTGTGTATAGTACATTGTTTAGGGACAGGTTCCTGCTATTTGCTATAGGGACAGAAATATAAAGGTGACTCTGCATATTTCACCAGCACTGCACCTGTCACCTGTGATATACTGTGTGTGTCCAGTACATTGTTTAGGGACAGGTTCCTGCTATTTGCTATAGGGACAGAAATATATAGGTGACTCTCTGCATATTTCACCAGCACTGCACCTGTCACCTGTGATATACTGTGTGTGTCCAGTACATTGTTTAGGGACAGGTTCCGGCTATTTGCTATAGGGACAGAAATATATAGGTGACTCTCTGCATATTTCACCAGCACTGCACCTGTCGCCTGTGATATACTGTGTGCGTCCAGTACATTATTTAGGGACAGGTTCCTGCTATTTGCTATAGGGACAGAAATATATAGGTGACTCTCTGCATATTTCACCAGCACTGCACCTGTCACCTGTGATATACTGTGTGTGTCCAGTACATTGTTTAGGGACAGGTTCCTGCTATTTGCTATAGGGACAGAAATATATAGGTGACTCTCTGCATATTTCACCAGCACTGCACCTGTCACCTGTGATATACTGTGTGTGTCCAGTACATTGATTAGGGACAGGTTCCTGCTATTTGCTATAGGGACAGCAATATATAGGTGACTCTCTGCATATTTCACCAGCACTGCACCTGTCCCCTGTGATATACTGTCTGTCCAGTACATTGTTTAGGGCTAGGTTCCTGCTTCTTGCTATAGGGAGAGAAATATATAGGTGAATCTCTGCATATTTCACCAGCACTCCACCTGTCCCCTGTTATATACTGTCTGTCCAGTACATTGTTTAGGGCTAGGTTCCTGCTTCTTGCTATAGGGAAAGAATTATATAGGTGAATCTCTGCATATTTCACCAGCACTCCACCTGTCCCCTGTGATATACTGTCTGTCCAGTACATTGTTTAGGACTAGGTTCCTGCTTCTTGCTATAGGGAAAGAAATATATAGGTGAATCTCTGCATATTTCACCAGCACTCCACCTGTCCCCTGTGATATACTGTCTGTCCAGTACATTGTTTAGGGCTAGGTTCCTGCTTCTTGCTATAGGGAGAGAAATATATAGGTGAATCTCTGCATATTTCACCAGCACTGCACCTGTCCCCTGTGATATACTGTCTGTCCAGTACATTGTTTAGGGCTAGGTTCCTGCTTCTTGCTATAGGGAAAGAAATACATAGGTGAATCTCTCCATATTTCACCAGCACTCCACCTGTCCCCTGTGATATACTGTCTGTCCAGTACATTTTTTAGGGCTAGGTTCCTGCTTCTTGCTATAGGGAGAGACATATATAGGTGAATCTCTGCATATTTCACCAGCACTGCACCTGTCCCCTGTGATATACTGTCTGTCCAGTACATTGTTTAGGGCTAGATTCCTGCTTCTTGCTATAGGGAAAGAATTATATAGGTGAATCTCTGCATATTTCACCAGCACTCCACCTGTCCCCTGTGATATACTGTCTGTCCAGTACATTGTTTAGGGCTAGGTTCCTGCTTCTTGCTATAGGGAGAGAAATATATAGGTGAATCTCTGCATAATTCATCAGCACTCCACCTGTCCCCTGTGATATACTGTCTGTCCAGTACATTGTTTAGGGCTAGGTCCCTGCTTCTTGCTATAGGGGAAGAAATATATAGGTGAATCTCTGCATATTTCACCAGCACTCCACCTGTCCCCTGTGATATACTGTCTGTCCAGTACATTGTTTAGGGCTAGGTTCCTGCTTCTTGCTATAGGGAGAGAAATATATAGGCGAATCTCTGCATATTTCACCAGAACTCCACCTGTCCCCTGTGATATACTGTCTGCCCAGTACATTGTTTAGGGCTAGGTTGCTGCTTCTTGCTATAGGGAGAGAAATATATAGGTGAATCTCTGCAGATTTCCCCAGCCCTCCACCTGTCCCCTGTGATATACTGTCTGTCCAGTACATTGTTTAGGGCTAGATTCCTGCTTCTTGCTATAGGGAAAGAAATATATAGGTAAATCTCTGCATATTTCACCAGCACTCCACCTGTCCCCTGTGATATACTGTCTGTTCAGTACATTGTTTAGGGCTAGGTTCCTGCTTCTTGCTATAGGGAAAGAATTATATAGGTGAATCTCTGCATATTTCACCAGCACTCCACCTGTCCCCTGTGATATACTGTCTGTCCAGTACATCGTTTAGGGCTAGATTCCTGCTTCTTGCTATAGGGAGAGAAATATATAGGTGAATCTCTGCATATTTCACCAGCACTCCACCTGTCCCCTGTGATATACTGTCTGTCCAGTACATTGTTTAGGGCTAGGTTCCTGCTTCTTGCTATAGGGAAAGAAATACATAGGTGAATCTCTGCATATTTCACCAGCACTCCACATGTCCCCTGTGATATACTGTCTGTCCAGTACATTGTTTAGGGCTAGGTTCCTGCTTCTTGCTATAGGGAGAGAAATATATAGGTGAATCTCTGCATATTGCACCAGCACTCCACCTGTCCCCTGTGATATACTGTCTGTCCAGTACATTGTTTAGGGCTAGGTTCCTGCTTCTTGCTATAGGGAAAGAGAGAAATATATAGGTGAATCTCTGCATATTTCACCAGCACTCCACCTGTCCCCTGTGATATACTGTCTGTCCAGTACATTGTTTAGGGCTAGGTTCCTGCTTCTTGCTATAGGGAGAGAAATATATAGGTGAATCTCTGCATATTTCACCAGCACTGCACCTGTCCCGTGTGATATACTGTCTGTCCAGTACATTGTTTAGGGCTAGGTTCCTGCTTCTTGCTATAGGGAAAGAATTATATAGGTGAATCTCTGCATATTTCACCAGCACTCCACCTGTCCCCTGTGATATACTGTCTGTGCAGTACATTGTTTAGGGCTAGGTTCCTGCTTCTTGCTTTAGGGAAATTATTATATATGTGAATCTCTGCATATTACACCATATTACACTATTGTTGTATTTTAAAAAAACCCATTTAGGGCAAGATCCTACATTTGAGAAATATGAGGAAAACGTCAAATAAGGGACGTGGCCGCGGTCGTGGTGCTGCTGGTGGAGTTCCTGTTACAGGGAGAGGACGTGGTCGATCTGTGCCAGCTACACGCACAAGTGAAACCCATTTCTCAGGTGTGAGTGGGCGACAGAGCCTGCAGCGGTATTTGGTCGGGCCTAATCCAGCTCTACGAATGTTGAGGACAGGAGCAGAACAGGCGGTAGTAGATTGGGTTGCTGACAGTGCCTCCAGTTCGTTCACATTGTCTCCCAACCAGTCTTGTGTTGAAAGTTCAGAGTTGGCGCCTGCAGCCGATGTCCACCATCAGTCTTTCACCTCACCCCCTTGCAAATCAGCCAAGCAGTCTGAGCCCCAAATCATGCAGCAGTCTCTTCTTCTTTTTGATGAGTCTGTTAGCATGTGTTCCCAGGGCCATCCACCTAGCCCAGCCCCAGAAGTGGAAGAGATTGAGTGCACCGATGCACAACCACTTATATTTCAAGATGAGTACATGGGGGGACCATCACAGCACGTCTTGGATGATGATGAAACACGTTGCCAACTGCTGGTGCTTTTGCAATTGTGCTGACCGACAAGGAGGGCAGTGGTGAAGACTGGGTGGAAGATGATGTGGAGGACGATGAGGTCCTCGACCCGACATGGAATCAACCTCATTCAGGTGACCCATGTAGTTCGGAGGAAGAGGCGGTGGTCGCACAGAGCCACCAGCACAGCAGAAGAAGGGGCAGGGTGCCAAAGCAGAGCATCCGTCCCCTGGAAAGTACGCCTGCTACTGCCCAACGCAGCAAGGGACCGAGCACACCAAAGCCAGGTCCAAGGAGTTCCCTAGCGTGGCAGTTCTTCACACAATGTGCTGATGACAAGACACGAGTGGTTTGCACGTTGTGCAATCAGAGCCTGAAGCAAGGCATACACGTTCTCAACCTGAACACAACCTGCATGACCAGGCATCTAAGTGCAAAGCACGAGCTGCAGTGGAGTAGACACCTCAAAAACCAAGAAAGGTCTCTGGCTCCTCCTGCTTCCTCTTCTGCATCAGTCTCAGGCCTCTCGGCCTCTTCATCCACCTCTGTAGTGACAGTGCCACCTGCCACCCCTCAATTAGAGGACCGGCAAGCAACACTACCACCTGGGTCACCAAACATCTCCACAATGTCCCATGGAAGCATTCAGCTCTCTATCTCCCAAACACTGGAGCGGAAGAGGAAGTACCCCCCTACCCCCCCGCGGTCCCTGGCCCTGAATGCCAGCTGTGACGGTATTGGTATGATATCCCCGTCAAACAGTCCCTTCTTCCCATAACGAAAATCACCCAATATTCCACAAGTAGGAGTCCATGGAATCGCCCCAATAAGCCACACGTGAGTCCAGGCTTACTGGTAGAACAAGACACTTTAATGACACAAAACTCAGCTTTTATGTGGTTACAACCTGTTAGGAACAATGAAATCTCCGCCCCCCCCCCCCTCACACAGTGGGGGGTCTTCAATACAGATCCTTTGAAATAAGGATATCTCTTTGAACTAATCAGTATCTAGCCGGTTCGGCTCCGCTATGTTTAACCTGATCAGACACATTCCTTTATCAATTAACATTTAGAACAATACACACAAGAGAGTCAATTAACTCTTTGAAATAGGGAGCTGGCTGAGGAAGGGTCATTAACATATCAATAACCTGTTAGGAGAGGGATGACTCACACATGAAATCCCTTTCTACCTCTAACATACACACATGGCTAGCAGGGAGATTTAAACTGAGACATATAGGCAAATGCATTACACCAGCATTTCAAAATTACTGGCCTTTGAAATGCTGTCATTCCGTCTGGTGGAGACGCAGAGTTTTAAAAGCCTGATGGCATTGGCTGTCCCACAGTACGTCGTGCCCAACCACCAGTACTTTTGGCGAGCCATCTCTTCTCTGCACAACCAAGTGGGGGACAAAATCAGGTGTGCACTGCGCAACCCCATCTGTGCCAAGGTCCACCTAACTACGGATACGTGGACCAGTAAGCACGGTCAGGGACGTTATATCTCCCTAACAGCGCACTGGGTAAATGCAGTGGCGGCTGGGCCTGAGGCGGATAGCAGTTTGGCGCATGTCCTTCCACCACCGAGGATTGCAGGGCGCTTCACTTTGCCTCCTGTTCCTAACTCCTCCTACTCCACTTCCTCATCTTCTACCGCCTCCTCATCCAGTCAGCGTAACAAATTCACCACCAACTTCAGCACAGCCATGGGTAAACGCCAGCAGGCAGTTTTAAAACTTTCCTGTTTGGGGGAAAAACCACACACCGCGCAGGAGTTGTGGAGGGACATGGAACAACAGACCGATGAGTGGTTGGCATCAGTGAGCCTCAAGCCGGGCCTGGTGGTGTGCGATAATGGGCGAAATCTCATAGCAGCTCTGGGCCTAGCCGGATTGACGCACATCCCTTGCCTGGCGCATGTGCTGAATTTGGTGGTACAGAGGTTCCTGAAAACTTACCCCGATATGCCACAGCTGCTGCAGAAAGTGCGGGTCGTCTGTGCCTTTTTGCGCTGTTTCGAGTACTCCACCAACATGGCCAGTGCCGATGACGCCGCTCTCAGCGTGACTATCCCAGTTCTATGCCTCCTTGAAAAAACGCTACGGGCGATGATGGAAGAGGATGTGGCACAGGAGGAGGAGGAGGAGGAATCGGGATCATTTCCAAGGCTTTCAGGGCAGTCATTCACAAGTGGCTCCGAGGGTGGGTTCGTGCACCAACAAAGGCCAGGTACACAATTGTCCAGCAAGGGCACAGTTCTGGAGGATGACGCGGTGGAGGATGAGGAGGAGGAAGACATGGAGGAGGAGGAGGAACCATGTTCACAGCAGGACGGCATCCAGACCAGCTCATGGCCATCACTGGTGCGTGGCTGGGGGGATACAGAGGATACACCTCCCACAGAGGACAGCTTTTCGTTGCCTCTGTGCAGCCTGGCACACATGAGCGATTACATGCTGCAGTGTCTCCGCAACGACCGGCGTGTTTCGCACATTTTAACAGGTGCTGATTACTGGGTGGCCACGCTGCTGGATCCCCGTTACAAGGACAATGTACCGTCCTTAATTCCCTCACTGGAGCGTGATCGTAAGATGCGCGAGTACAAGCGCAAGCTGGTAGACGTGCTGCTGGTGCAATTCCCACCTGGCAGCGGGGGCACAGTGGAAGCACAAGGCGAAGGCAGAGGAGAAGGAAGAGGTCGCCAACGCAGCAGGGGCACCGCCAGCACCTCAGAAGGCAGGGTTAGCATGGGCGAAATGTGGAAAAGCTTTGTCAGCACGCCACAACAAACAGCACCACCAGCTGATATGGAACGTTTTAGCAGGACGCAGCATTTCAGCAACATGGTGGAGCAGTATGTGTGCACACGCCTACACGTACTGAATGGCGGCTATGCCCCCTTAAACTTCTGGGTCTCCAAATTGGGCACATGGCCTGAGCTTGCCCTTTACGCCTTGGAGGTGCTGGCCTACCCTGCGGCCAGTGTATTGTCTGAACGTGTATTTAGCACGGCAGGGGGCGTTATCACAGACAAGCGCAGCCGCCTGTCCAGAGCCAATGTGGACAAGCTCACGTTCATTAAAATGAACCAGGCATGGATCCCAGAGGACTTGTCTGTACCTTGTGCAGAATAGACACCGGGCCGGCCTTACCCAGCCATTGTTTTTTTTCTGATCTTTCTAGGGTTGCCATCTCATCCCTTTAAAAGCAAAAACATATTAATTACACAGGTTCTCTGGCTGATTAAGGTGCTGCTAATTAAACTTACTTGGTGCCTTATCGACATTAAATTAGCCCCAGAACCTGTGTAATTACTCTGTGTTCAGGTTTAAAGGGATGAGGTAACAACCCTAGATCTTTCTCACTCTTTTGGGGTTTACCCTAATTTAAAAAATAAATCAATTAACCACTTGCCCACCAGGTAAATTCTGGCACTTCTCTCCTTCATGTGAAAATCACAATTTTTTTGCTAGAAAATTAATCAGAACCCCCAAACATTATATATTTTTTTTTAGCAGACATCCTAGGGAATAAAATGGCAGTCATTGCAATACTTTTTGTCACACCGTATTTGCGCAGCGGTCTTACAAGCGCACTTTTTTTGGATAAAAATCACTTTTTTTAATTAAAAAATAAGACAACAATACATTTTGCCCAATTTTTTTATATATTGTGAAAGATAATGTTACGCCGAGTAAAATGATACCCAACATGTCACGCTTAAAAATTGCGCCCGCTCGTGTCATGGCGTCAAACTTTTACCCTTAAAAATCTCGATAGGCGACGTTTAAAAAATTCTACAGGTTGCATTTTTTGAGTTGCAGAGTAGGTCTAGGGCTAGAATTATTGCTCTCACTCTAACGATCGCGGCGATACCTCACTTGTGTGGTTTGAATACCGTTTTCATATGCGGGCGCTACTCGCGTATGCGTTTGCTTCTGCGCGCGAGCTCGTCGGGACGGGGCGCTTTAAAAAAATTTTTTTTGGTTTTCTTATTTATTTTTATTTAGTTTTATAATTTTTTACACTGAAAAAAAAAAAAAAAAAAAAAATTGATCACTTTTATTCCTATTACAAGGAATGTAAACATCCCTTGTAATAGAAAAAAGCATGACAGGTCCTCTTAAATATGAGATCTGGGGTCAAAAAGACCTCAGATCTCATAATTAGACTTAAATGCAAAAAAAAAATTAAAAAAAAAAAATGTCATTTTTTCAAATGACAAAAAAAAAAATGTTTCTTTAAGAGGCTGGGCGGGACTGACGTTTTGACGTCACTTCCGCCCAGCAGAGCTAGGAGGACGGGTGAAGGAGATTTCTCCTTCAGTCCCGTCCCCGCTCAGCTGCCGGACACATCGGATCCCCTCCGCCGCTACCGACGGCTCCGGTAAGCGGCGGAGGGCGCGGGAGAGCGGCGGGAGGGGGGGGCCCCTCTCCCGCCACCGATAACGGCGATCTCGCGGCGAATCCGCCGCGGAGACCGCCGTTATCGTGTACACCACCGCCCCCTGAAAAGATGAATATCTCGGTTGTGGCAGCAGCTGCTGCCGTTATCGAGATATTCAACTTTAAAAAGGAGGACGTCTTTTTGACATGGGGCGGTGGTCAAGAGGTTAAAAACCAAAAGCTGTGTTGGCTACCTCCTCCTCCTCCACCGCCGCTTCCACCTACACCGCCACATCCACCTCAACCTCCTACTACATATGGACCTCGTCCTCCTAGGTCAAAATGATTTTATTTTTTATTTTTATTTTTTTTATGTTATTTTTAAGTTATTTCCCTATCCACATTTATTTCCAGAGTACTTGCCATGCTCTTCCCGACATTTTGCTGCCATTTGCAGCCCTCCAGCCCTTTCCCTTAGTTTTTTAGAGACATTTTAGTAGTCAAAAGTCCGGGTCCCCATTGACTTCAATGGGGTTCGGGTTTGGGTCATGTCACGCTTAAAAATTGCGCCCGCTCGTGTCATGGCGTCAAACTTTTACCCTTAAAAATCTCGATAGGCGACGTTTAAAAAATTCTACAGGTTGCATTTTTTGAGTTGCAGAGTAGGTCTAGGGCTAGAATTATTGCTCTCACTCTAACGATCGCGGCGATACCTCACTTGTGTGGTTTGAATACCGTTTTCATATGCGGGCGCTACTCGCGTATGCGTTTGCTTCTGCGCGCGAGCTCGTCGGGACGGGGCGCTTTAAAAAAAATTTTTTTGGTTTTCTTATTTATTTTTATTTAGTTTTATAATTTTTTACACTGAAAAAAAAAAAAAAAAAATTGATCACTTTTATTCCTATTACAAGGAATGTAAACATCCCTTGTAATAGAAAAAAGCATGACAGGTCCTCTTAAATATGAGATCTGGGGTCAAAAAGACCTCAGATCTCATAATTAGACTTAAATGCAAAAAAAAAAATTAAAAAAAAAAAATGTCATTTTTTCAAATGACAAAAAAAAAAATGTTTCTTTAAGAGGCTGGGCGGGACTGACGTTTTGACGTCACTTCCGCCCAGCAGAGCTAGGAGGACGGGTGAAGGAGATTTCTCCTTCAGTCCCGTCCCCGCTCAGCTGCCGGACACATCGGATCCCCTCCGCCGCTACCGACGGCTCCGGTAAGCGGCGGAGGGCGCGGGAGAGCGGCGGGAGGGGGGGGGGCCCCTCTCCCGCCACCGATAACGGCGATCTCGCGGCGAATCCGCCGCGGAGACCGCCGTTATCGTGTACACCACCGCCCCCTGAAAAGATGAATATCTCGGTTGTGGCAGCAGCTGCTGCCGTTATCGAGATATTCAACTTTAAAAAGGAGGACGTCTTTTTGACATGGGGCGGTGGTCAAGAGGTTAAAAACCAAAAGCTGTGTTGGCTACCTCCTCCTCCTCCACCGCCGCTTCCACCTACACCGCCACATCCACCTCAACCTCCTACTACATATGGACCTCGTCCTCCTAGGTCAAAATGATTTTATTTTTTATTTTTATTTTTTTTATGTTATTTTTAAGTTATTTCCCTATCCACATTTATTTCCAGAGTACTTGCCATGCTCTTCCCGACATTTTGCTGCCATTTGCAGCCCTCCAGCCCTTTCCCTTAGTTTTTTAGAGACATTTTAGTAGTCAAAAGTCCGGGTCCCCATTGACTTCAATGGGGTTCGGGTTTGGGTCAAAGTTCAGGTCAAGTTCGGGTCCCCGAACCCGAACTTTTTTTTCAAAGTTCGGGTTGGGGTCCGAACCCGAACATCCAGTTGTCCGCTCAACTCTAGTAAGGATTAAAGGGTCACTAAAGGAAAACATTTTTTTTGCTGAAATTACTGTTTACAGGGTAAAGAGACATAATAGTTAACTGATTCCTCTTAAAAATGATTAAAAATAGATAAAAACCAATCATATAATGTACCTGCAGTTTAGTTTCGTTTTTGCTGTTTCCTGTTTCTCTGATGTACAGAGCCAGAGAGCCAATAGAGGGCATTGAAGGTTTTGCAAAACGAAACTGGATTGGTGCTGAGGGGTTTTAGACACACCTCCTTGATTAGTCACCACATCGAGAAATCTCCCAGTACTGTGGTGATCAGGAAACAGACAACCAGGAAGTGTCCAGAACAGAGAGGAATTACAGCAACATCAAAGCAAAAACGAACAATGAGGACATGAAACCAGGACTGCAGTAAGGTAAAGGAAGCTATTTAGCTAAAAAAAAAAAAAAATACTCTAAATGTGACTGTTTATGTTGGCTTTCCAAAGAGGCAATTTTTTCCGCCAATGCCGAAGTAACTTTTTCAGCTTCTCTTTTCTTAAGGGAACCAAGGCGCATAAGTTCGCCGCGTAGGACGCACTTTTGGGCCTCCCAGATCGTCAGAGGTGACATATCCTCTTTAGTATTAAGCTGAAAATATAATTTGAGCGCCTTGTGAATTTGTTGGCAAGTAGAGGGATCCGTCAATAAGGTGGAATTCAACCGCCAGCTGCATGGTCTAGGAGGCCTATCTGATTGTGAAAGAGAGATCGATACCGGACAGTGATCTGAAAGGGATTGTATGCCTATATTGGCTGCCTGGAGCAAAGGTAAGTCACATTGCGAAATAAACACATAATCAATACGGGAGTGCTTTTTGTGCAACGGAGAATAATACGTATAATCTCTGCCCATCGGGTATACCAGGTGCCAAGCATCCACCAAGGCCAAAGAATTCAGCTGTGATTTAATTTTCTGTATAATAGAATATGAAATGCTAGACCTGCCATTAGAGGTATCCTGTAGGGGTAACAATGGGATATTAAAATCCCCAACTAAAATAATACAGCCAGTGGCAAAGCCCTTTAATTTGTCTATTAAGTGACGACAAAATGCAAGATGCCCTGAATTAGGGAAGTAAGCATTTGTCAGGGTAATCTCTCTATTATGCCACATTCCCTTGAGGAACAGAAATCGCCCCCTAGGGTCCTTGTATTGCTGGGACACTTTAAAGTTTGCCTGTTAATGCAACAGAGTAGATACGCCTTTGGACTTAGAGTTAGGGTTTGGCACATGGTATACCTCAGGGAAGTGTCTATCAAATAATCTAGGTACAGAAGAAGATTGGAAGTGGGTCTCCTGGATAAACACAAAAGCAGGTTGAGCTTTTTTAATTCTCTTAAGAGTGATACCCTCTTCTCCGGAATGTTGAGGCCCCTTAGGTTATGGGAGATCAGGGTAGGGTGTTTGCCTAGTGAGTAATAAGCCATTTCAGCCAAATGTCAATTAACCCCCCCCCCCCCAAAAAAAAAGGTAAGGGGAGGGGACAAAAAAAAGGGAAGGGGAGGGGACAAAAAAAGTCTCCTGAAAGAACAGGCTAGATATATACAATTAACCGATCGAGCACTCCTCTACCGCTGCAGAGGGGCTCCTCCAATTGTGTCTAACCAGGGGTAGAAGGAAAATAGCCCCGTGGAACACCCGGGATAGACACAGTGTGGGGTACGTGGGAGAAACCTGTGAAATGGTCAGAAAACAAAATGTATTTATTACGTCAAAATAACAGAAAAGCAACTACTCCCACCCGCAGCCTAGAAAAAACATATCATAAAACATTGACCCGTAAATTTATCAAAACGTGCATGGATCCAAAAAAAAAAAAGGAGAGGACGAAAATGTCAGCATCCCAGAAGTGCAGCGAGCAATCAAACAATCAGACAACACTATCCAGTGTACACATATTGCAAGCCATCAGTTCATGCACCATAGGAGGAAAATGATCCCAACAGGGAACTATACTTATTCTGGGGCCCCAAAAATAGGCTAGCTCAAAAATATAGCGCAAAAAAAACAATAATAATTTTTTTCTTTTACAAATCAAGAGTCCTTGAAGCAAGAAAGCGGCATCTTAAGTATATTCTCTTGCCCTCGTGCTTCTGGTCACCTGGACCTGTCTTTCGGGGTCCACACCCTGATGCTTTTGATATTTCCCCTTCTTTGGTACTTGTGTAGTCGAGGTTGATTGTTGTATGACAGGTAGGCTAGGGGGGTCTAGCGGGAACCTAAATTCCCTATACCAGTCTGGTAAGTCCACCGGTGGTAGGTGAAGAGCTTCACAAAATTGCGGTAGGTCATCCGGGCCTTAAGGGTGTGGGAGACCCCATCTACATTGACCGAAAGAGCAAAAGGGAACTTCCATCTATAGGTGAGATTATGCTCTCTAAGTGTTTCAAGTATAGGGCGCAAGGCTCTACGATTGCCCAATGTAATGGGTGAAAGATTCTGAAATAAGGAGATCTTCTGTTCATTAAAGAAAATCGTCTCGTTTTGACGCGCATGTGCCATAATGTCCTCCTTAAGCTTGTAATTCTGAATGCAGCAGATAATGTCCCTAGGAGGCACTAATTCACTCGGACGCACACGAAGTGCCCAATGGGCTCTATCAAATTCAATTAGGTTATCTGCTGGTTTCTCCAGTAGTTTGTTAAAAATGGAGGACAAGGTGGGGACAATTTTGCTCAGGTATGACTGATTCGGGTACCCCCCTAACCCTAATGTTATGCCTCCTACCCCTGTTTTCCAGATCTTCCAGGTGTCGGTTTACAGCGATTAGTTGTGCGGTATGGACATTTGAAACCGACTCCAATCGGGAGATTGCAGTGTCTCTTTTTAGACCCAGGCATTCGGCCGTACGAGCCTTCTCATTTAACATATCAGTTTTGAGTTCGGTAATAGCAGACGCAAAAGTACGCTTAATATCATCCACAAACACAGTCATATTAGCATAAGTCAACAAATGATCAGGGGGGTGGCACTGCCTCACCGTTTCCTCCAGTGTAGCTTGCGAATCCTCGCTGTCCTCCCAGTCATTGTCACCTGGGGCCATCTTAGAGATATCTGGGCTGCCTGGAATGCTTGAAATTTCTGGGGTATCTGTGGTGTCTGAACTGCCTGAACTACCTGCGGTGCCAGAAAAGTCTGTGTTGCGGGCAACTGTGCGGGACCTAAACAGGTCCGGAATGCTTTGTGATCGCGGTACTGAAGAAGAACGAGTGCCAGGTAAGCAAGGAGGTGGGGGGGTTAATTTTGACCATGTTCTAGAAGTAAATAGTATAGGTGAAGATAAATCTGGATCGCAACGGAGTCTGAGCGTTGTCAGAGCGGTATCCAAGCAATAGTCTGCACGGAGTCTGCACAGAATCTGAGCCAGAATCTGAGCAAGGTCAGTATATAGCGGTATAATTATATGGCAGTGCTGGACTATATGGCTATAGCTGTGCTGTGGTGTGCTATGAGACTGTGGCTGTGCTATATGGTTGTTCGGGCAGCGTGTAGCAGCGTGTGACTACGTCCCAGTCCCAGCAAGGGTCAGTAGATATCAGCCGGTGTCACAGCGAATGCCTGAGTGGAGTCAGAGCATGAGTCTGTACTGACTCTGTGCAGGATCAAGACAGTGTCAGAGCCGTGTTCCCCACGGAGGTCTGCTTGGCATCTGACTGAGGTCAGTAAATGGCTGTATGGCTATATGGCCGACGACGTGCAGCGTTCAGGTTTGTCTCAGCATAGGTCAGCAGAGCACAGTAGATTTCCCAGGGGGTGTCACAGCGGGTGTCAGCAGATGTCTGAGCCGGTGTAGCTGTTGAGATAGCATGCAGGCAGCGTGCGGGGGTCCCAGCGGGTCCGAGCGGGTGTCTGAGCAGGGTCCGGGCTGGATCAAAGCTAACTCAGAGCGGCATCAAAAACAAGATTTCAGCGAGGTTTGTACGGGTCAGTGTACAGCATGCATGCTGCGGGGAGAATGGAGCTCACTCTCTATGCGGCCATTCACGCCGAGCGTCAAGCCACACCCCCTATATATATATGTATGTACACCTACATATGCACACATACCTGTAATTAGCCATATGGGATAAAATATATATGTGGAAAATAAATTTGGGAAAAAAATGTACAGAAAAACTCCCACATATACTGGCACGAACATGTGGTTGATAGGTTGTACACTTAATAGCATGAGAGAATGTGTATGCTTCTGCACTTGAGCGGGATGAGTCCTAACACATGTTTATTGGGTGTGAATGTTCATTATCCCAAAGAGGTACTTGCTTTTTGTAGAGGAAGACCTTAAGGGTCCAGGGTATACTATATGGACCAAAAGACCAGAAAGAAGGGGAGAGGGGGTTTGGTTGTTTTGTGGGGGAGTTGTCCAGATAGGGTGAGGGGAATTTGGGAAGGGGAGGGGAAGAGAGAGAAAAAGGGACCTGGAAAAATTATTTTGGACGGCAGATTGGTTGATAGCTTTAGGTTGCGCAGCCGTATCGGACAGATAATACTTGAAAGCTTCATCGACAAGTTTAGACAGAAAAGCTTTTTCTTCAAATTTTTACTTGAGAAGGGACCCTTGTTCAATGTAATCTGCTTTGGTGGTGCAGTTTCTGCAAAGACGGCAGAACTGGCTTTTAGGGATGTTATTTATCCACCTCGGGCGGTGGCAACTATGATGGTTTAAATAAGAGTTTCCTGCTGTTGGTTTATTGTAGTTTTTAGAAAATATTTGGCCCTCTTTATGGTATAATGTTAAATCTAAAAATTATAGTTGTTGGAAATCGTGCTCTGAGGTAAAGGATAGACTGAAAGTGTTAGTGTTGCAATGTTGGAGGAAATCGGTGAAGAGGGACTCTGGGCCATCTCAGATGACAATAATGTCATCTATATACCTCCCATAAAAAAAAAATAATGTGGGAGGTATATGGATTATTATGCCAGATGTAGTTGGCTTCCCAGAGTCCCATGGTGAGGTTGGCATAGCTGGGGGCAAAATTAGCCCCCATGGCTGTGCCATTCACCTGTAGATAGAACTCTCCATCAAATTCAAAGTAATTGTGTGACAAGCAGAATTCGGTGGCTGCCAGAATGAACTCTGCTTGTCTAGGGTTGAGTAATGGATCTGTAGAAAGGAAATATGACGTGGCTCTAAGGCCTATGGGATGTGGTATAGAGGAATAAAGGGAATTCACATCTAGGGAAGTCCACATATAAGTGTAATTGGCAAGTAGTTCAAGAAGATGTACCCCATATCTGATGTATGATAGGAGATTGTGCGCAAGTGGCTGGAGAAACTGGTCAAGTATTGTGAAATAGGACTGGTTATACTGTCCATGGCTGCTACTATTGGCCTGCCGGCTGGGGTGGTGGTGTTTTTATGGATTTTGGGTATGTGATAAAGGTTTGGTGTGGAGAAAAAGTCCCTGTTAAAAAAAGCATATTCTAATTTGGTGATTATGCCATCTTCCTTAGCTTTTTTAATGAGTGTAGATACTTCAACCATAAAGTTTGATAAGGGATCGGACCGAAGTTTGATGTATGTCGTAGTGTCTGACAGAAGGCGGCGGGCTTCCAAAAGATAATTTTTTTTATCTTGGACGACTATCCCACCGCCTTTGTCAGCGGTTTTTACAACCAAGTCATGGTTCTGGGCAAGGTCTGTGAGAGCTGTTTTCTCATTTGGGGTGAGATTGGAATGATTAGAATGGCTGGTGTGGGTCTGATTGCAGAGTTTTATGAAATCTGAGTATGCAACTTGATAGAATGTTTGGAGAAAGGGTCCCTTAGCATGTGTGGGGTTGAAGATGGATTTTGGCCTGAATTTGCTGTGTTGTACTGGGGGAGAGGTGGATAAGTGTTGTGTAAAGAGGACTAGGTCCTCGTCCTCACTAATATCCTCACTAATATCATTGTAGCAATATAAATGTTCCAGTATGCCTAAATCTATTGGGTTGGAACCTTCTGTGGTATCCTGAGTGGAAAAATTGGAGGAACCCGCTGTATCCTTAGGGGATTTGATGTTGAAGTAACGTTTTAGGGTAAGAGTACATATAAAGCTGTGTAAATCCTTAAATAATGTAAATGAGTTCGGTAAGGATGAAGGGGCAAAATTGAGGCCTTGTTGCAATATTGAGGTTTCTGATTCTGATAAGGTTTGGGAGGATAAATAAAAAATCTTTATTGGTTGTGAAGCTTGGCTCTTTGACTTATGTTGTTGTCTGCCCCCTCGTTTTCCTCGTCTTCTAGGTTTCTTTTTAGTTGATTGTGGGTTATCGAGGGGGACTGGACTAAAGCATCCAAGGGATTGTTGGTTGAATTGGGGATTCCTAGGTTATCCGTGGTCTGAGCTATGCTGGGATGGAGTTCTACTAGGTGGATGATGGGCACAGGCTGTCGGTTTCCATGATCAGAGCCTATAGGGACACAGCTGTCACCCAGGGCAGTGGTCAGGGGGGCAGTATTGTCATGGGCTATAGGTGTATTATTATGGATAATGGATGGGGTCGGGGGAGCCCTGGAGGCGGAGGAAGAGGTAAGGGGAGGGCAATTGATTGGGTTGGTCATGCTATTGGGAATGGAGGTTCCCTGGGGGTGGTATGGATCTATGGTTTTTCCTAGGTCTGTTGTTATGGTCTCGTTGGGGTTTAGGGGTGAGGGAGCGAGGTCCAACATGGTGTGAGTTGTTGAAGGGCCTACGTAGGTTGGGGAGGACGCTGGAATGATGGCCAGGAAAACCGGCCCACGATCAGGGCCCAGCCTGTGGCCCATAGGTCTGTGTCTCCAATCCATGAGGGGCATAAGGGGGCAGTGGGGGTCGGAATGGAAAAAGGTATCTACCGGAGGTGGTCGGACTTCCTTTTTCCAATTGAAAACCCTCCCCAGATTGAAATCATCTAGGTCTCTCCTCATTTTACCTAGTTTAACTTCAATCAATTTGTCCATCTTTTTTTGTGTGTTGTTTGAGAGTTTTAAACCAGGTGATAGGTACATGTGGTGTGAGGTGACTAAGGTTGGATATGTAAGTTCTAAATTGTTGTATTACGTCTAGGTATTTTTGCTCACGCTGTTTGATGATGATCTGCATCCATTTCTGTGTGCAAAATTCTGAGATCTGTGACCATTCGGTTTGTAATTCGCGTGACAGGAAGGAACATGTTTTGAGGACCCTTAGACCTTGTGGAGAGATAGAGTGGGAGATATACTGTTCTAAAAAGAACTTGTCCCACCACTGGTGATTCACTGAAATAATGGTTTGTTCAAACTTCCGTTCAAGTTGTTGTAACCAATCCATTGTGGATGGGAGTGTGAATGGTTAAATGTATGTATCTATATGCACCTAGATGCACATGCACATACACATATGTTACAACAACTTGAACAAGCCAAATATGTACACCTCATTTCCATCCGATCTCTTTTTTTTTTTTTTTTTAATATTTTTATTGAAGAATTTTCAAACACAAGACATAGTACAGTTAGACAATACAAGACATGGACAGCTCAACGTCATACAATTCTTCATGAGATGCAGCTGATACATCTGAGAGACAGTAACCCTTGCAAACTAGACATGGTAACATACTGAGGTTCGTATCAACCGACATATTCAAGGAAGGAGGTGGTGGGGGGGGGAAGGGGAATGTCACATCCACCAAAAACAAAAAAAAAAAAAGGAAAAAAAAAAGAATGAAAGAATGTCTCAGCCAGCAGTCTCCGGTTCCTCCACCCAGACCCGCCATATCTTGTCATATTTCTGCGGACATCCGCGATTGGCATACGTGTCTTTATATAGGGGAAGGCTGGTGTTTAGTTCCAACACCGCCTCCCAATAATGCACCACCTCTGGGCACTGCCAAAAAATATGCGAGAAATCGCCTGGGGAGGCGCCACAGCGCCAGCACTCCTGTGAGTGCGTGGGGTTCATTTTGTGTAGCCTGTGGGGGGTAAAGTATGCCCTATGCACTATTTTGTATTGCACCAGCCTGTCACGAACTGACACCAACGTGGAGAAGGGAAGGTCCCATATGTCATCCCAGTCGTCTGTATCTAATGTGGGAATGTCCGTTTGCCACCTGGCTCGCAGCCCGTCAAGGGGAGGGAGGGACACAAAGAGTAGGAAGGAGTATACGTGCGAGGTGGGCTTCACACCAAATCTAAGCGTCCTCTCCAACTCCGACTGGGCCACAATACAGGAGGACAAAGGGAACTGCGCCGAGAAAGCGTGCGATAGTTGTAGGTACCGAAAACGATAGTGAGGGGGCAAATTAAATTCAGATGAAAGCTCGGCAAAGGTTTTCAGCGCGTTCTGCGAAACAATATGTGATATCAGTTTCACGCCGTGCTTTGACCACGCAAGGGGATCTAACAGTCTGTAAAAATGGTCCAAGGTAGGGTTTTTCCAGATCGGGGCATTGGGTGAAATTTCAGTGGGCTTACATTTTTCAATGGCCAGGCCAGTTCGCCACGCCCGCAGGGTGGTGGTCATAGAGGGGGTCAGAGAGTAAGGCGCGCGGGGGCCCCTGAATAGCAAAAGCTGAAGGGCCTCCATCGAGCCAACCACCGAGGCCTCAAGAGCAGTGGAGGTATTTGTACCATCCGGCTTCAGCCACCAGGCCGCCGTTACCAGCTGGGCGGCGAGGTAGTACTTGTGGCAGTCAGGAAATGCCATTCCACCCTGCGTTCGTGGCCTCATTAAGGTAGATAGTTTATACCTCGGCGAAGAGGTCCCCCAGATAAAGGAGGAAAAAAGTCGATTTAATCTAGCAAAAAAGGACTTAGGCACCCACTGTGGCGAGTGGCGGAAGAGGTAGAGAAGTCTGGGGCATCCGATCTCTTTTTAAATCAATTCATTATTCCCCAACATAATTTCAAAAATTGTTGTACATTGTTCAGGACTGCATTCTCCACTCCCAAGGGCACGTTTCAGTACAAGCGGATGCCTTTTGGTCTGCATAGGGCCCCTGCATCATTCCAGTGAATGATGAACAAAACTTTGAGACCACATCGCTCGCATGCAGCCGCTTATTTGGACAATTTGGTCATCCACAACCCAGATTGGGAATCGCATTTGCCCAGACTACAAGCATTGGTAGCTTCCCTTAGGAAAGCAGGTCTCACGGCCAACTTAAAAAAGTGTGCCATAGGCCTGGAGCATGTCAAATACCTTGAGTACGTTATTGGTCGGTGAATTGTCAAGCCCCAGACCAATAAGATTAAGGCAATTCAATTATGGCCCCAACCGGTAAACAAGAAACAATTTTGGGCATTATGGGGTATTACAGACGTTTTTTACCCAACTTTGCCACCATTGCCGCCCCTCTTAAGGGTTGAGGGTCAGTAATGGTTAAATGGAACCCTGAAACCAACAAGGCGTTTCAGAACTTAACCACTTTAGCCCCTGAGGATTTGGCTGACAAATGACCGGGCCACTTTTGCGATTTGGCACTGCGTCGCATTAACTGGCAATTGCGTGGTCGTGCGACGTGGCTTCCAAACAAAATTGACGTCCTTTTTTTCCCACAAATAGAGCTTTCTTTTGGTGGTATTTGATCTCCTCTGTGGTTTTCATTTTTTGCACTATAAACAAAAAAAGAGCGACAATTTTGAAAAAAAAACAATATTTTTTACTTTTTGCTCTAATAAATATCCCCCAAAAATATATATATATTTAAAAAAAAATCCTCAGTTTAGTTCGATACGTATTCTTCTACATATTTTTGGTTAAAAATATTGCAATAAGCATATATATATTGGTTTGCCTAAAATTATAGCTTCTACAAAAAAGAGGATGCTTTTATGGCATTATTATTATTATTTTTTTACTAGTATCTGAGATTTTTATCGTGACTGCGATATTGCGGCGGACACTTTTGATGCTATTTTGGGTCCATTGTCATTTATACAACGATCAGTGCTATAAAAATGCACTGATTATTGTGTAAATGGCAGGGAAGGGGTTAACCACTAGGGGGCGATTGAAGGGGTTAAGTGTGGGGTTAAGTGTGTCCTAGGGAGTGATTCTAACTGTGTGGGGGCTGGGCTACCTATGACACGACACTGATCGCTGCTCCTGATGACAGGGAGCAGACGGTCAGTGTCCTGTTACTAGGCAGAACAGGAAGGTGTCATGTTTACAACGGCATCCCCCCGTTCTGCCACTACATGACATGATCGCGGCACACTGGCAGACATCGAGTCCGCGGGTCCCACGGGCACAGTCACAGAACTCACCACCAGCAGCGCGCACGTGCCCGCTAGGTGACAGATTCAAAGCAGCGCATCTGTACGTTGCTTTGCCTGCCAGTGCCATTCTGTCGACGTATATCTACGTTAGACAGTCGGCAAGTAGTTAAAGCAGGCCCTTTGTGTACAACCGGTGCTTGTAACCCCAGACAGACGCCTCTAAGGTGGGCCTAGGTGCTGTACTATCCCAGAACAGAAATGGTGAGAAGCATCTGGTTGTATACCTGAGCCGAGAAGGCATTAGACTTCATGAAGTATTACCTATTGGGGAGGTCATTTAAGTTGGTCACCGACCATGCTCCCCTAAAGTGGATGTATAACAACAGGGAAAAAATTGGACGAGTGACAAGATGGGGAAGGGAGAGGGGGAGAGGGAGAAAAAGATGTTTGGATTTAAAAAAAAGAAGGTTTGCTAATCTCCCACAATTCCTACCTGTAACACCAGTTGTTACCTCTGCCTTAGCTCTGGTTCCTCTGTTTATATTTTTTGTTCCTTAGTCACCCCCTTTATCTGATGATTAAATTCTGAATTTGCCTGACTGCTGCATGACCTAAAATGATCTTGCTCTCACAACCTGTCCTAACAGCCTTTTTCTCCAAGACCCTCCTGAGATTTTAGTATTTTCTGACATATCTGCATACCTCACAACATTTTAAGTTGAGAGACACTTACTAAAAAACGTATGTAGGAATGGGACACGCCCCCTGCCACACCCACTTAACAAAAAAAGGGTTAATTAAATCCACAAGTGCTTTTTTTTTACCACTACTTTACCTTTATATTGGCTTTTGAAATTTACAAATGCAGCAATTTAGAAATTGGATGAAAGGTTTTGCACTGGGAAACACTTTTTGAAAGATAAAAAGTGCATTTTATATACAGCTATATAGATCAGACCAAAATTAGGGACAAATGAAGAGGAAAGAGGGACATTGCTCCAAATCAGGGACAGTCCCTCGAAATCAGGGACAGTTGAGAGCCATGTATCTGTATTTATCTCCCCTGTATACATGCCTGCCCGACACCGCCAATGTGGAAAATCCGAGATCCATGATACTGACCCTGAGGCAGTTTCCATTATAAATCAGACATTGATGAAAAAAAGGCAAACGAGATTTTTTAAATGACTGTGCCTTTGGCTTTCCTCTCTTTGACTTTTATTTTAATCTCCAAAAATCTGTATATGAACTAAAGTTTGATATTTAATTACCACGCCCGTTGTGAGTCTACTCACCTTTGTGAGTCTGCCATAAGACTGAACTACCGTATGTGCAATAACACTTAATGTTTACAGTACATACAGGAGTGCAATCATTGAGGATAGGTTTTTGAAGTTGTTCCAAGCCAAAATTAGAAAAGAAGATTTGGGTTTTTTCCTTTTCGTTCAAAAGTAAAGGTAGGAAAATAACTGTTCACAAAGAATATTGACTACAGAATTCAGGATTTTGGCTGGAGTTAGGAGTACACTAATTACATTGAGGTGAGTTCCCAAGTAGGGAGGGTGAGGTACAGGGATACAGTAGGGTTGGGTTGCTTTTAGACTCTGTGAATCTACTCAGCATGCAGGAATGAACATGTCTTGTTTCTGGGGAGAATAAAAGCTGCTGAGTCGTTCAGAATCTTGTGTTGCCTACATTGCATCTCCTAACCGTCAACTCCTCATTGTTCCCTATTGATTCCTCAATAATTTTATTCCCAGAAACAAGATACACCCGTCTAATCTTAACGCTACACCAGAACATCACGTTGCTGCCTTTTAAATGATCTTTTGACATCAGTGCTTTTTTTTTCCTGGATTCCGCATCTACTTATCCAGTCATAATAGAGATTAAGGGGTTAATAGAGAATGTGTAATGGAACCAGCTGGGCCAGTATTGTTCCAAACACAACTGGTAATGACAGGGGTGTGTGGGAAAGGACGCTGGGACTCGCCTAAAATAAGACGCTTATATAAGTGCTTAGGTGTACACTGTGTATAATTCTCAGCTCTAATTTAATATTTAATATTGACACGTGCACCACCACAAGGGTATAGGCAGGTCTGCAGCACCAAGATTTTCCGCAAAGTTTTAGTGAAACAAGAACATACAAATGAAACTTCAGATTCTCAGATTTTCAAAACAGGAAAAGAAAATTACGTTGCTTTTGAGGAATGGTCGCAGACATGTACAATCATATTAATGCACTTTCTAGCTGTTGGTACATATATATGAGCAAGTTAAAGGAGGAAAAAAAAAGTCTAAGCTTGATATCCAAGCCGTATTCTGTTTATTGTACAGCCATGGCATGGGATCTCACACAAGATGGGAAGCATTGTACTATTCTTGAGGGATAATTTGGAAGATGCAGATTGACATGTCTCTCCATTGGCCAAAACCAATTAACATTAACTAGCAACTAGGAGGGCTGGGTGGAGTGCAGAGGTGTACTGACTATAATGAGCGAGATCTCCAGCCCCACCCAGTTGACTGTGTCAGATATTGAAATTCTGATCCTTCTTAAAGCAATAAGTTTAGTCAGAGCACCCAAGCCTGAGAAACTATAGTTTGGAAGGTATGAAGGTTATTTACACTTACTTAATCTAGAAAAACAGAAACCATTTCCAAAATATACAGTCTAACAAGCCTGTCTGCAAGCCAAGAAATCTGCAAAACACTTGACCTTTATCTTTAACCACTTACCCCCCGGACCATATTGCTGCCCAAAGACCAGAGTACTTTTTGCGATTCGG
Organism: Rana temporaria; assembly: GCF_905171775.1. Taxonomy (NCBI): domain Eukaryota; kingdom Metazoa; phylum Chordata; class Amphibia; order Anura; family Ranidae; genus Rana; species Rana temporaria. The sequence continues at coordinate 369,143,810 of NC_053490.1, forward strand.
GACTGCGTCGCTTTAACAGACAATTGCGCGGTCGTGCGACGTGGCTCCCAAACAAAATTGGCGTCCTTTTTTTCCCACAAATAGAGCTTTCTTTTGGTGGTATTTGATCACCTCTGCGTTTTTTATTTTTTGCGCTATAAACAAAAATAGAGCGACAATTTTGAAAAAAATGAATATTTTTTACTTTTTGCTGTAATAAATATCCCCCAAAAATATATAAAAAAACATTTTTTTTCCTCAGTTTAGGCCGATACGTATTCTTCTACATATTTTTCGTAAAAAAAATCGCAATAAGCGTTTATTGATTGGTTTGCGCAAAAGTTATAGCGTTTACAAAATAGGGGGTATTTTTATGGCATTTTTATTAATATTTTTTTTACTAGTAATGGCGGCGATCAGCGATTTTTTTTCGGTATTGCGACATTATGGCGGACACTTCGGACATTTTTGACACATTTTTGGGACCATTGGCATTTTTATAGCGATCAGTGCTATAAAAATGCATTAGATTACTATAAAAATGCCACTGGCAGTGAAGGGGTTAACACTAGGGGGCGGGGAAGGGGTTAAGTATGCCTGGGTGTGTTCTTACTGTGGGGGGGGGTTTGGCCTCACTAGGGGAAACACTGATTTTCTGTTCATACATTGTATGAACAGAAAATCAGCATTTCCCCTGCTGACAGGAACGAGAGCTGTGTGTTTACACACACAGCTCCCGTTCCCCGCTCTGTACCGAGCGATCGCGTGTGCCCGGCGGCGATCGCGCCCGCCGGGCACACGCACGGGAGTCGGGGGCGAGCGGGGAGCGCGCGCGCGCGCCTCCGGCGGCGCGCACGCGCCCCCTAGTGGCGGCTATACGATAGGACGTATAGCTACGGGCTCTCGCCCAGGAGAGCCGACCTGCCGCCGTATAATGACGGTGCGCGGTCGGCTAGTGGTTAAAGCTGAAAAACAGAAATTACATTTTCTCATGAAAGCAAGTGACCCAATTTTTTAATTTACCATAAAATAAACAGGGGATATTTTGTAGCGGATTTGGTATCTTGAAAGTATACATTGCCAAATCTGCCAATCATTCACTGATGTGTCATGTGCAAGAAGATTTTCAATGTGCAAGGTCAAAAAAAAATCTTTATAAAGAAGCAGTTAAGTCTGATCTTCTTTTCGGGTTCAACACTGGTGCTGTTGGCGCCTCCCACCTGCTGAGTGCTCCTGTAGCAAGCAGCTTGCTATGGGGGCAACCTGAGCAGGCTCACTCCAGAGCCACTGCTCTGTGTACACTGCAAAAAACACACAGGAGGGCGCAACCACCTCATGCAATACCATACTTTTTTTTATTGATTCCGCATAAATAAAACTCACATGAACACTCACATGCGAACAAAAGATAACAAGCCAAAACGAATCTGCTCTAACCGGAATGCAATGACTGTTTGTCCGGAATGCAAATGGTTGGACAGCTGACGTGTTTCGGAGGTCATGCCCCTTTCCTCAGAGCTCTAAAAAAAATGTAATTTAAAATAAAAATTATTTATGGTAATGTATGAGGTGGTTGCGCCCTTGTGTGTGCTTTTTGCAGTGAGTTTAGAGGACTTCCTGGTCTGAGAAGGGCAGCACCCTTGAATGGCATTTTAGAAAAGACATTTGGTGGAATATTTCCCCTGGGTTTAGCGCTGAAAGTGTTTATGGACTTGTTTTGTCTGCTGCTCTGTGTGTCCATTCACACATGGAGCTCGGCCCCACCCCCACGCTCTTCTCTTTGACTCACTGGCTGCGATTGACAGTAATTGTAGCCAATGTTGCTTCAGCCAAAAAGGAGGAAGAGACCTGGGAGAGACAGTGATCTTGTGCACATTGCTGGATGGAGATGGGGCTCAAGTAAATATTAGGCCCCATACTCACGACCAAACATGTCTGCTGAAACTGGCCCGCAGGCCAGTTTCAGCAGACATGTTTGGTCGTGTGTGGGCGCGAGCGGGCCGAATTCCAGCAAACATTTGCCCGCCGGGCCTTTTCCCAGCAGACAAATATTCCTGGACTTGTTTTAAAACAGTCCGCTGGAATTCTGCCCGCTCGGACACGTACGGTCGTCAGTACAGACCTACCGTACATGTCCAGGCGCCCGCCGTCCCTCGCATGCGTCGAATGACTTCGACGCATGCGTGGAAGCATTTTAAAGGCGGGCCGCCCACGTCGCCGCGTCATTGTCGCGGCGACACCGCGTCATCGACGCGGCGACACCGCGGACACGCCCCGCGTATTGTTTACGCGCGGACTTCTGTACGATGGTGTGTACAACCATCGTACAGAAGCCCTCTGGCAGACATGTATGGTGAAAACGGTCCGACGGACCGCTTTCACCATACATGTTTGTCCGTGTGTACCCGGCCTTAGGGTGACTGCTGCACACAGAATGTTTTTTCCCTTCATGCATAGAAGGCATAAAGGTTGAGCTATTAAAACATATATGTCAAACACAAGGCCCGTGGGCCAGATGCAGTCCTCCAGGCCTTGTTGTGTGGCCCTTACACCCAGTTATGCTGCTGGAACATGGCGGAACTCAATTCCCCAACCTCTGGTTCTCTCCCCCTGCTCCTGCTCCCCGCTGTCCTTTGTAAACACAGAAGCTTTCTGTATTTACAAGGGACAGCTTTGCCCTCAGTAGCTCCCAGATCTAACAGATTCCTGCACATGCTCACAGTTGGGCACAGCAGGGACCGACCTCCAGAATCTGAGAGAGAGAATGATCTCCTTGCATGGCAAGACAAAGCCATCTACACAGGGTGGTTCTAGATCCAAATACATAGGTAGTAGAGCCACCTACATAGGGAAGTACTAAAGCCATGTTAGGTAGGAGAAAGAGATGCAAGGATGTTTTGTTGGGGAGGTTGGGCTAGAAACTGTGCATAGTGCATCCCTAAACCCTGCACTCTGTATGTAGCGAACTCCTGAACTTTGCACTCTGTACGTTGTGTAGTCCTGAACTCTGCATATAATGCACTCCTGAACCCTGTACTCGGTATGTAGCTCACCCCAGATACAACTGGCCAATTTAGGGCAACCATACTGCTAATGCAGCCTGTGATAAAATTGAGTTTGACACAGCTGCTTTACAACCATTTTAATCTTCTTTGTGTATAGCCAACTTGAAAGTTTTTAACAACAAGATTAGTGAGGCAACTGAAAATGTTAGACTTGTCCAGGACTATGGCGTTTCGGACTATATTTTAGTTATGCTAAACCGACCCACATACATCCATGTGGTCTATTTATAAACATTTCACACAAAATTGACACAACATCTTGGGTGTCTTTGTTTAGGGGGGGGGGGGGGTGTTGCTCTGGACAATATTTATTATGAGAATAATACAATTCAATGACAGTTGAAAAGGAGGGTCGTGTAACCCCTGGCATCATCCACAAAAAACGTTATCACCTTGGCACCTTGGTAGAACCATGTTCTGTCTGAGCAGTCTCCAATAAAGCTTCTTGTGGATGATACCAGCTAGGTGAGGACAAAAAACGCCCTAAACAATAAATTATACTAAATAAATTTTATTTAATTGAACAAAATAAAGGCAGCAGCTTGAGTGGGATAAACACAATGTACAAGCAAGAAAAAATAAACTGTGCCAATATTGATAGAGTCCACAATAGATGACAAGAGGATTGTGTGTAAAAGATGGATATCCTCCAGAGCATACACCAATAGCTTATAAGTAGATCAGCTCAACAACATTCCATAAACCAGAATATTGATCCATAAGCAATGGCTAGAAATAGCAACACAGTGAGTCCACAAATAAATGAAGTGCCCACCACCGTATAAAATTGACCGCTTACTAAAGGGCAAGCACGAATAGGCATTCGGCTATAACCCAGCCGCGGCCTTTGACATCCAGGAAATGGTAATACCAGGAAGCTGACTTTCAATACAGATGGACTTCAGCGGGCCTTATGCCGCGTACACACGACCGTTTTTCGGGTTGTAAAAAATGTTTTTTTTTAATGTCATTAAAAACGATCGTGTGTGGGCTCCAGAGCATTTTTCACGATGTAAAAAATGGCTATTAAAAATTTAGAACATGCTCTAATTTTTCACAACGTTTTTAGCGTCGTAAAAAATGGTCATGTGTGGGCTTTAACAACGTGAAAAAAAACGCGCATGCTCAGAAGCAAGTTATGAGACGGGAGTGCTCGTTCTGGTAAAACTAGCATTCGTAATGGAGTAAGCACATTCATCACGCTGTAACAGACTGAAAAGCACGAATCGTCTTTTTCTAACACTAAATCAGCAAAAGCAGCCCCAAGGGTGGCGCCATCCGAATGGAACTTCCCCTTTATAGTGTCGTCGTACGTGTTGTACGTCACTGCGCTTTGCTAGAGCATTTTTTTTCACGATTGATATAAAATATAAAACCAAGGCCAGGGTAATGGTTCGTCTTGGTGAACTGGGATTGTCTCTGATTTCTTCCAACCTTCTCTACATCCTACTTTATGGTTATTTGGCTGTGATCCACACTTTCATTCTATTTTCATCTATGAGCACAGTCTCTGGTCATTGGTATGATGTCATTAGCTTTATACCACTTTCATGGATCTTTTCAGTCTACTACTATACACTGATTATGCATCCCTTTATTTTAGACTCTCTCTGGCAGTCCCTACTGGCATAGCATTTGGTGCTATCATGCTCTCCAGCAACCCGGTTCCTGTGTATGGTATATATGGGGGGTTTCTGTGTATGCACCCCTTTGGCACGCTGCTTCATCACCTCAGTTCCCGGGACGGACCATTACCCTGGCCTTGGTTTTATATTCACCAATCCTCATTTCAGTGACCCCATGTAAGTATATGGGTCGGGCCGCAATGCATTTCCCTGCTATCTTGAGTTACAATCATACCAATTATACTATCATATTTTGTAGATATCTCTGAACATCCGCCCCTGATGAGTGTTCTCCTTACACGAAACGCGTCGGTCATTTTTGGGATGCAGATATATGTCCATACTATACTATCAACTCAGAAATTCATCTACTCACCATCTATGATGTCAATACTTGTATATAAATGTATATTATTTATTTTTTCGCACAGGCTGCTTTGATGTTTCATGTACATATATGTCTCATTGAATGTATCTACCAATCAATTTAGTCCACTACGTAGCACAAGGTGTTTTATACTTATATACTCTTGGTGCCCATAGTTCACACACACATACATATGGCTGTATGAAGAAATATGGAACAATGTTTATTACAATGTCTTTTTCTATGTGGTCTTTTTTATTGATATGTTTTTTACAAATGTTATGATTAATAAATATGCACTTTGATTCCTATACCTCCACTCTGTCTATGGCCTCATTCAAAGTCCCAAACTTTCCACTTATATCCTCAAACAGGGATGGAGGCACACCATATATGTGCCTCATTTAAAGTCCCAAAATTCCCCCCTTCTTTTCAAAGAATCTGAGGAGGTTTGTTTTATGGGAATTAGCTGGGCCCGGTAGAATGGATAGAAGGGCAGAGGCAATTCTTTAATATGATAAAAAGTACATACATTTGTATAGTCTTACAGCTGCAATGGGTCCTTTCAGGGCAATCATCATGCTGATGCTCCCTGCAATGAAATTGAATTTGAACTTCCCCTTTATAGTGCCGTCGTACGTGTTGTACGTCACCGCGCTTTGCTAGAGCACTTTTTTTTCACAATCGTGTGTAGGCAAGGCAGGCTTGACAAGAATTGGGTTGAAAAAAACGTTGTTTTTTCTAGACCATTAAAAATGGTCGTGTGTATGCGGCATAAGACCCAGCCGAATGAAACGGCAGCAGTGTACTTGCAGCACAATCCACAAGGCAGGAAGCTCATTTACTTCCTATTTGTTAGTGGGGTGCTCGTTTACTTGCCATGGTTTAATACAGCGCAACCCCCTTTAACTCCTTTTCCCATGGCTTTCTGGAAAGCTGGGCTTATCCAGTGAGCATAAATTCCTCAGCTTCACTCTCTCAGCAGCTTAGAGAGACCACACTTGATGAAGCAGAGGTAGCTGGGCAAAAGATCTACAGCCAGCTGATTATCCTTGCAAGCTCTGTTAGTACCTAAGGCCATACAGTACCTCACAAAAGTGAGTACACCCCTCAGAGTTCGGGTATGTTTTGGCGCGCTGCACGGCAGCCAATCGCCATTCGTTTTACTACTGTGACTGGGAACTGATCACAGCCATGCCTACTTATGGCATGGCTGTGATTGGCCAGTGCAGCATGTGACCCAGCATGTGACCAGCCTCTATATTAGATCGAGACACACAGCACAGATCGTCACTCTGCTTTAGTTATCATAGGGAAAGGCTGCTGATTATGCTGGTTAGGGACAGTGTCAGTCAGGTTTGATCCTGCTTCATACATCTGAACAAGCATTCTTTATTCATAGAACTCCGCTCTAGTTATGACAGGGACAGGCTGCTGAATGATTCTTAGGGACAGTGTCAGCAAGGTTTGATCCTGCTTCATACATCTAAACAAGCATTCTTTATTCATTGAACTATGCTCTAGTAATGATAGGGAAAGGCTGCTGACTGATTCTTAGGGACAGTGTCAGCGAGGTTTGATCCTGCTTCATACATCTAAACAAGCATTCTTTATTCATTGAACTCTGCTCTAGTAATGATAGGGAAAGGCTGCTGACTGATTCTTAGGGACAGTGTCAGACAGTTGTGACATCTGCTTCATATAGTACATTGTTTAGGGCAGGGTTACCTGCTTCTTGCTACAGGGTAGAGAAATATATAGGTGAATCTCTGCCCATTTCACCAGCACTCTACCTGTCCTCTGTCATATACTGTGTGTGCAGTACAATTGTTTAGGGCTGGGTTACCTGCTTCTTGCTACAGGGTAGAGAAATATATAGGTGAATCTCTGCCCATTTCACCAGCACTCTACCTGTCCTCTGTCATATACTGTGTGTGCAGTACAATTTTTTAGGGCTGGGTTACCTGCTTCTTGCTACAGGATAGAGAAATATATAGGTGAATATCTGCCCATTTCACCAGCACTCTACCTGTCCTCTGTCATATACTGTGTGTGCAGTACAATTGTTTAGGGCTTTGTTACCTGCTTCTTGCTACAGGGTAGAGAAATATATAGGTGAATCTCTGCCCATTTCACCAGCTTACACTATTTTTGGATTTAAAATTTCTCAAAATTAGGGCAAGACCCTAAATGTGAGAAATATATAGGTGAATCTCTGCCCATTTCACCAGCACTCCACCAGTACATTGTTTAGGGCTGGGTTCCTGCTTCTTGCTATAGGTAGAGAAATATATAGGTAAATCTCTGCCTATTTCACCATATTACACTATTTTTGTATTTAAAATTTCTCAAAATTAGGGCAAGACCCTAAATTTGAGAAACATGAGGAAAACGTCAAATAAGGGATGTGGCCGCGGTCGTGGTGCTGCTGGTGGAGCTTCTGTTACAGGGAGAGGACGTGGTCGATCTGTGCCAGCTACACGCACAAGTGAAACACCTTTCTCAGGTGCGAGTAGCCGACAGAGCCTGCAGCGATATTTGGTCGGGCCTAATCCAGCTCTACGAATGTTGAGGCCAGGAGCAGAACAGGCGGTAGTAGATTGGGTTGCTGACAGTGCCTCCAGTTCCTTCACATTGTTTTCCAACCAGTCTTGTGCTGAAAGTTCAGAGTTAGCGCCTGCAGCCGATGTCCACCATCAGTCTTTCACCTCACCCCCTTGCAAATCAGCCAAGCAGTCTGAGCCCCAAAGCATGCAGCAGTCTCTTCTTCTTTTTGATGAGTCTGTTAGCATGTGTTCCCAGGGCCATCCACCTAGCCCAGCCCCAGAAGGGGAAGAGATTGAGTGCACTGATGCCCAACCACTTATATTTCAAGATGAGTCCATGGGGGGACCATCACACCACGTCTTGGATGATGATGAAACACAGTTGCCAACTGCTGGTGCTTTTGCAATTGTGCAGACCGACAAGGAGGGCAGTGGTGAAGACGATGTGCAGGACGATGAGGTCCGCGACCCGACATGGAATCAACCTCATGCAGGTGACCCGTGTAGTTCGGAGGAAGAGGCGGTGGTCGCACAGAGCCACCAGCACAGCAGAAGAGGGAGCAGGGTGCCAAAGCAGAGCGTCTGTCCCCTAGACAGTACGCCTGCTACTGCCCAACGCAGCAAGGGACCGAGCACACCAAAGCCAGGTCCAAGGAGTTCCCTAGCGTGGCAGTTCTTCACACAATGTGCTGATGACAAGACACGCGTGGTTTGCACGTTGTGCAATCAGAGCCTGAAGCGAGGCATAAACGTTCTCAACCTGAGCACAACCTGCATGACCAGGCATCTAAGTGCAAAGCACGAGCTGCAGTGGAGTAGACACCTCAAAAACCAAGAAAGGTCTCTGGCTCCTCCTGCTTCCTCTTCTGCATCAGTCTCTGGCCTCTCTGCCTCTTCATCCACCTCCGTAGTGACAGTGCCACCTGCCACCCCTCAATTAGAGGACCGGCAAGCAACACTACCACCTGGGTCACCAAACATCTCCACAATGTCCCATGAAAGCATTCAGCTCTCCATCTCCCAAACACTGGAGTGTAAGAGGAAGTACCCCTCTATCCACCCGCGATCCCTGGCCCTGAATGCCAGCATTTCAAAATTACTGGCCTTTGAAATGCTGTCATTCCATCTGGTGGAGACGCAGAGTTATAAAAGCCTGATGACATTGGCTGTCCCACAGTACGTTGTGCCCAGCCGCCACTACTTTTCCAGGCGAGCCATCCCTTCCCTGCACAACCATCAGGTGTGCAAAATCAGGTGTGCACTGCGCAACGCCATCTGTGCCAAGGTCAACCTAACTACGGATACGTGGACCAGTAAGCACGGTCAGGGACGTTATATCTCCCTAACAGCGCACTGGGTAAATGTAGTGGCGGCTGGGCCTGAGGCGGATAGCAGTTTGGCGCATGTCCTTCCACCACCGAGGATTGCAGGGCGCTTCAGTTTGCCTCCTGTTCCTAACTCCTTCTACTCCGCTTCCTCATCCTCTACCGCCTCCTCATCCAGTCAGCGTAACAAATTCACCACCAACTTCAGCACAGCCATGGGTAAACGCCAGCAGGCAGTTTTAAAACTTTCCTGTTTGGGGGAAAAACCACACACTGCGCATGAGTTGTGGAGGGACATGGAACAACAGACCGATGAGTGGTTGGCGTCAGTGAGCCTCAAGCCGGGCCTGGTGGTGTGCGATAACGGGCGAAATCTCGTAGCAGCTCTGGGCCTAGCCGGTTTGACGCACATCCCTTGCCTGGCACATGTGCTGAATTTGGTGGTGCAGAGTTTCCTGAAAACTTACCCCGATATGCCACAGCTGCTGCAGAAAGTGCAGGCCGTCTGTGCGCACTTTCGGCGTTCTCACCCTGTTGCTGCTCGCCTGGCAGCGCTGCAGCGTAACTTCGGCCTTCCCGCTCACCGCCTCATATGTGATGTGCCCACAAGGTGGAACTCCACCTTGCACATGCTGGCCAGACTGTGCGAGCAGCAGCAGGCGATAGTGGAGTTCCAGCTGCAGCACGCACGCGTGAGTCGCTCTGCGGAACAGAACCACTTTACCACCAATAACTGGGCCTCCATGCGAGACCTGTGTGCCTTGTTGCGCTGTTTTGAGTACTCCACCAACATGGCCAGTGCCAATGACGCCGCTCTCAGCGTGACTATCCCAGTTCTATGCCTCCTTGAAAAAACACTACGGGCGATGATGGAAGAGGATGTGGCACAGGAGGAGGAGGAGGAGGAATCATCGGGATCATTTGCAAGGCGTTCAGGGCAGTCATTCACAAGTGGCTCCGAGGGTGGGTTCGTGCAACAACAAAGGCCAGGTACACAATTGTCCTGCAAGGGCACAGTTCTGGAGGATGACGCGGTGGAGGATGAGGAGGAGGAAGACATGGAGGAGGAGGAGGAACCATGTTCACAGCAGGATGGCATCCAGACCAGCTCATGGCCATTACTGGTGCGTGGCTGGGGGGATACAGAGGACACAGATGATACACCTCCCACAGAGGACAGCTGTTTGTTGACTCTGGGCAGCCTGGCACACATGAGCAATTACATGCTGCAGTGTCTCCGCAACAACCGGCGTGTTTCGCACATTATGACAGGTGCTAATTACTGGGTGGCCACGCTGCTGGATCCCCGTTACAAGGACAATGTACCGTCCTTAATCCCCTCACTGGAGCATGAACGCAAGATGCGCGAGTACCAGCGCACGCTGGTAGATGCGCTGCTGGTGCAATTCCCACCTGGCAGCAGGGGCACAGTGGAAGCACAAGGCGAAGGCAGAGGAGGAGGAAGGGGTCGCCAACGCAGCAGGGGCACCGCCAGCACCTCAGAAGGCAGAGTTAGCATGGCCGAAATGTGGAAAAGCTTTGTCAGCACGCCACAACAAACAGCACCACCAGCTGATATGGAACGTTTTAGCAGGAGGCAGCATTTCAGCAACATGGTGGAGCAGTATGTGTGCACACGCCTACACGTACTGAATGACGGCTATGCCCCCTTAAACTTCTGGGTCTCCAAATTGGGCACATGGCCTGAGCTTGCCCTTTACGCCTTGGAGGTGCTGGCCTGCCCTGCGGCCAGTGTATTGTCTGATTGTGTATTTAGCACGGCAGGGGGCGTTATCACAGACAAGCGCAGCCGCCTGTCCAGAGCCAATGTGGACAAGCTCACGTTCATTAAAATGAACCAGGCATGGATCCCACAGGACTTGTCCGTACCTTGTGCAGAATAGACACCGGGCCGGCCTTACCCAGCCATTGTTTTTTTCTGATCTTTCTAGGGTTGCCATCTCATCCCTTTCAAAGCAAAAACATATTAATTACACAGGTTCTCTGGCTGATTAAGTTTCTGCTAATTAAACTCACTTGGTGCCTTATTGACAGTAAATTAGCCCCAGAACCTGTGTAATTACTCTGTGTTCTGGTTTAAAGGGATGAGGTAGCAACCCTAGATCTTTCTCACTCTTTTGGGGTTTACCCTAATTTAAAAAATACATATATTAAAAACCAAAACCTGCTGTGTTGGCTACCTCCTCCTCCTCCACCGCCGCTTCCACCTACACCGCCACATCCACCTCAACCTCCTAATACATATGGACCTCATCCTCCTAGGTCAAAATGATTTTATTTTTTATTTTTATTTTTTTTATGTTTTATTTTATGTTATTTTGAGTTATTTCCCTATCCACATTTATTTTCAGAGTACTTGCCATGCTCTTCCCGACATTTTGCAAAATTTTCATTTATTTTTTATTTTTATTTTTTTTATGCCATTTTGAGTTATTTCCCTATCCACATTTATTTCCAGAGTACTTGCCATGCTCTTCCCGACATTTTGCTGCCATTTGCAGCCCTCCAGCCCTTTCCCTTAGTTTTTTAGTGACATTTTTGTAGTCAAAAGTCTGGGTCCCCATTGACTTCAATGGGGTTCGGGTCCGGGTCAAAGTCCGGGTTCGGTCCCAAACCCGAACTTTTTTTTCAAAGTCCGGGTTCGGGTCCGAACCCGAACATCCAGGTGTCCGCTCAACTCTAGTTCTTGGCACTCTTCCTATAGCCTAGTCCTTCTTTATGTAGCAAAAAAAAAAAAAAAATGTGAGGAGTGTACTAACTTTTGTGAGATACTATTTATACATGCAAAGATATAAAAATAAAAACAGAGCGCACATGGTTGTGAAGATAAAACCACTTTTTTACATTAAAAATAAAAACAATACAATTGCACTTCCAATGAAGTGATTGATCAGGAAATATCACCAAAATACAATATCCATAGGAGCACCCAGATACGCAACTAGACAATCTTGGCTGCACAATGAGAGATTGTCTATCAGCTGGTGGCATGTCCAGTTGCTCCTCTGGATATAGGTTTGCCACCTCATCGCTTTAAACACAAACACATATGAATTACACAGGTTCCGAGGCTAATTTAATGCAGATAAGGCACCAAGTGAGTTTACCACCTTAATCAGCCACAGAACCTGTGTATTGAATATGTGTTCGGTTTTAAAGGTTTTAAAGGCATGAGGTGGCAACTCTATCTGGAAATTGTACTTTGGTGATATGCCCTGATTAAGTCAGTTCATTGTAAGTGCAATTGTATTATTTTTCATGTATTATGTGGTTTTGTCTGCACTAAGTCCATGTTTTGCTGCTTTCATGATTAGAATATGCCGTGTGTTCATGCTTTTCGCCCACCTCGACATGCTTTCATTATCTTGCATTGTTTGTGTTTTTTTTTTTTTTTTTTTGTATCATGAACCTAATATCTATTATTGCTTCTAACTAAAGCAAGTTAAAGTCACTCTCTGTTTGATCATTCAGCCGATACCTATTCTTTTAAACTTGGCGTCTTTGAACAGGATGTCAGACAATGGTGATACAAATGGTATAACAATGACACCCGGTTGTAGCAGTTCAAAATGAAGAGGAGGGTAACCTACTGCAGTTAGACTTCTTTTTGCTGCTGTTATTCCTGCTGTAACAATTATCCAAGTACACAGTGCAAGGTTAGGACTCCGAAGACTGGTATTCCATTGACAAGACAGTTAACTGCTTAAAAAACAGTGCATGGCAAAGTAGTAACTAGGGCACCTCAGGGTCCACTTAATTTGGAGAGAGTGGGAGAATCCATTGTGCAAAGTGCAACGGAACTACCACATATGGCAGCATAGATCTGCCATAGGGCAGAATAGGATGGCCCAGCTAGAGATTGATGCGGACAGATAGCTGAAGGAACAATTTGCAGATGGACTGTTGTCTAACAAGGCCAGAGAAAACCTTGCAAGAGAAAGAGAGAAGCAACCCCAATATGAAGAGTTGTGTATCAGGAGCAGAGACACAGGCTCTGATTCACCAATGGCCAGGTGTGAAACTGATAGGCCCACCTGAAACCAAACACATAGCTCCATGCGTGGTCCTCAGTGATAAGTCAGGACTTTTGTGAGGCTGGTAGGATATTATCAACGTTCCATCAAGCACGATGTCTATGATCAACAACAGGAGGCATGTGACTCCTTGAAGCAAGAGCTTAATTTGGTGTTTTTAAGTAGACTTGTATATGATATGTAGCCTTTTCTTCCACATTAACATCGGCTCAGTCTTACTATGGTACACCTGCTCAGAGGCTTAGCTCATGATAAATAAAGGAAATGGACCCATTACTTAACCAAAGTGGTCTGGAAATACAGCCATACTGTACATTTCTCAACAGGCCCCTCACTCTACCATGTTTGGCCAAACTCTCTGGAGGATCATGGTGTCCAAAGTAGAACTTGAACACACTTCAACTTCCTGAATTTGGGAGTGGAAACAACATGTCTGAAGTCCACAGTTTGTTAAAGACCAGGAACAAGAAAAGTCAGATTTGTCAGACGTTGACTTCCAACCAGGGGAGAGAGTGCTAGTCTGACATAAAGGCGCAACAGGCCATTCTAGGCATGCCAGTCTATTATATCCAGAGAGAAGGAACCAAAGAAAAACATAGAAGCCTACAACATAAGCTCCCCAAATACACTGAGGCCCATAAGGTGTTTTGAAGAACCTTTGTAGACATCTGTTCTTCCGCTATTACCTCCAAGACTTCCATGAAACCTGACAAAATTTTACAACTCAGTACTCGCGCAGCTCAGATCCATGCTCCCACTGTGAGCCTCCCTGAACCACCAGACAGAGTTGTATCACCTCTTGTGTCAGAAAATGGGCGTAAGGCAACTCTTGAGGTGCTCCCAGAGACCTAACTTTGAGTACACTTCACTTAAGATGAATTTGAATGGTCTCCAAATTTCCCAAGAACAGCAAGTTCAAAGTGTGGGCCTCTTTAACTCTATTTCCCACAACTTCCTAGGTTCCTGAATATATGTTTCTCTGCAACTAAAAGAGACCACACCTGATGAGACAGAGGTAGCTGGGGATCTCCAGCCAGGGAGCAGCCCTCAACTGTCAGAACCAGTGCATGGACAGCCAGGCAGGAGCCAACTAGAATGCAGCTTTCACAGAAGACCCAGCTAATTTGGAAATCCTTCTTTCCAATTGCTATCAGAGGAGTCTTTTTCAGAGTACTCCAGTATCCATAGGCCTTGGGTGTCTGCAGATGTTCACCAGAGCTACCCTAGACTTCACTGAGAGAGGTGCTGTGAGGGTATTAGAAAGTAGCTATGCTCTGTACTGTTTTACTGAAGTGTTATCCTCAGCTTGGATTTCTGTTTTTGTAGTGAATATGCTATGCAGTCACATACTGCAGCCAGAGAGCCATTGCTGTGAGTAAAAAGGTACATGTTTGTACAGCTTTCATTATTTTGTTGTGTGTGCATGTTTTTGCCATCCTGAGCCTGTTTAGCATTTTTGTTTGCACTGTTTAGTAAACTGCAAGGTACATTTTATTCTTGCTTGATTATGGTTGCATGATTTCCCATTAATGTTAAGTTTACAGCTCTGTGGCTAGGGAACGAATGCAAAAATTAATGCATTTTCGACCCACAAAGAAGTGTGCAAACTTTAGTAGACGCATGCATCGGCACTAGAGTGCCAGCATGTCTCGGATTGCCCGGGACTGTCCCGCAATTGACCTGTCTGTCCTGGGCACCTTCATTCAGGGACAATACAATGTCCCGGAATGAAATAGAGAACACAGCCACCCCCTACTAACTACATTTCCGGAACTGGTTGCTAGGGCCGGCGCTGCCTGGCATCTTGCAACCAGTGACAATTTACTCTCAGAGAGTGAGGCCGGGAGCAAGGCCTGCACCTAGTGCAGCACTGCTGTCCCCACCCACCTCTGCACCTCCTCCTTCTCCGGCACTCAGCGGCAAGCAGCAGGGACTGGTGTGATCTTCACTCTCCAGATAGTGACGCCACTCCTTTCCTTTGCATGTGGCTCATGCAGAGGGAGTGACAGCAGCACTGCACCTGGCGGCAGGTTATGGGTGGCAAGCGGCACTGCATCTGGTGGCAAGTGGCACATTCACCTGACAAATAACCAGCTGCCAAATTCCCCATCAACCCCGAGACTACATTCCCCCCCCCCCCTCATCTTCTTTTGGGGAAGATGAGGGGGGGCGGGGTGTCCCTGAATGGCAGTTTGGAAATGTGGTCACCCTAATCGGCACCCATTTGCTATGTAGCAATAAATTACTAACAATGATGGATGTTTCATGTGTGGTGCCTGCAGTGTTACATAAAACACATACTTTTATTAATAACTGCAGTAATAACTGAACTTCCAGGTGCTGTAAATCACATTTCCGTCTCTCATACAGTCAAAAGCATTGCCCACTCTCCATTTTCCTCCCCATTCCACCTTTCAAAAAAATGTCTTGTTTTCTCTTTACCTGAAACACCCATCAGCAGAGGTTAATTTATGGGATGGAGCAAATGTAAAAAAAAAATGTCATGAAGTTCCATTTTTATTTTGTGTTACACGTTACATGCATTAAAATAATAGTAATCTGTTGTATGATTTGTGTTCTGTTGTATGTTTTATCAGTGTATACGCTAATTTCATATCATGAAAATGTTTTTATATCTTCAGAGCAAAAGTGAAAATTAAATAATGGCTATGAAATAAAGTATTTATGCCAATATTATTTAATATAGAGTAAATACAATGGTGACATCTAGTGGCAGCTAATTTTACTTGCATTTTATCAACAGAAAAATACATCTCTAGACGTAAGAAGACAAAGATGCAGTTCATATTTGCCGTTATCATGGGCTTGCAGCAAATTCTGCAGGTTCAAAATTTGCAGTCCCAGTAGATTTATGTAGATTTTGTATAGCCTTTGAAATAGGGCTAGCTGACTTAGAAGATACAATAAGGAGGCTTTTGCTTAACCACTTGCCTTTCAGCACTTTAAATTAAAATTGTGTGGCTGTGCAACACTGTACCCATATGAAATTTTATATTTTTTTTTCACACAAATAGAGCTTTTTTTTTGTAGTATTTAATCACTAATGTTTATTTTAATTTTTTTGCGAAACAAAAAAGAGACTGAAAAGTAAAAAAAAATAAAAATTTTCATAGTTTTTTATAAAATTTTGCAAACAGGTAATTTTTCTCCTTCACTGTTGTGCGCTGCTGAGGCTGCACTAATGGGCACTGATGAGCCAGCACTGAGGAAGCTGCAC
Organism: Rana temporaria; assembly: GCF_905171775.1. Lineage (NCBI taxonomy): Eukaryota > Metazoa > Chordata > Amphibia > Anura > Ranidae > Rana > Rana temporaria. Next base: position 369,160,010 of record NC_053490.1, read on the forward strand.
TGGTGCGTACTGATGATGCTGCACTGATGGGCACTGAGAGGTGGCAATGAAGGGCACTAATGGGAACTGATAGGCAGCACTGAAGGGCACAGAGAGGTGGCACTGAAGGGAACTGATAGGCAGCACCAAAGGGCACAGAGAGGTGGCACTGATATGCAGCACTGATAGGTGGCACTGATGGGCATTGACAGGCAGCACCGATTGACACTTATATTCACTGATAGGCAGCACTGATAGGTGGCACTGATTTGCAGCACTGATAGGGGGTACTGATTGGCATCACTAGTTGGCACTGATTGGCAGCACTGGTGGGACTGCACTGATAATCAAGACACTAATAATTAGTGCCCTGATTATCAGTGTCAATGTCTCTTTAACACAAGCCGGTTATCGGCTGTCAGCGTGAGGAAAGAAAAGCCAATATCTGGCTTGTGTTTACCTCCTGAGATCAGCAAAGAAAGGATATGGAAAGGTGACAAACTTCATAGGGAAAGATTAGGGTCACTTAGGGAACTATGCTTTACTTCTGATTGCTAGCTGTTTGGGCAATCAATCTCATTTGCTGCCTTTTTTACATTACAGCATATAGAAGCTGATTGGTTACTGTGACAGACTCACCAGGGACATCACCGGACCCTCTTATGTCTAAAATCATCCTATGTCCACTAGGGGGCATAGGATGACTGAGAAATGATATCTTGGACTACCTGAGATAGGGCAGTAATGATTATCCACAATATATTCCAGGATATCTTTAAAGGAACACTAAAGGTTCATTTTTTTATTAGATCAATTGATTGCTGTAAGCTAGAGCATTTAAATATCACTTACCTTGTTTTTCCTTTTGACCTCCAAAATACAGTAATCCAGGTTTGAAAATGCCATTTCCTTTTTTTTTTTTCACAATCCAAGGTTTATTGGAGCCAAAGTAAGATCGTACATAGGTTGTAAATACAATAACATACACAAGTTGCGTAGGTATAACATAAATCTGAATATAACAGATAAAAGAACAGTTTCTGAAAAAGGTAAAATCTTGTATATCACAAATGGGAAGGCATTAGGAAAAGGGGGTAAGGGAGGAGGGTGAGAGGAGGGGACGAGGGGGGAGGGTAGGGAGAGAGAAATGGAAGCAGGTCCAGAGGGGAGAGATGGTGGGCTGTAGTCTGAAGTGTATTTCAGGAAGGAAGTGATAAAAGGGTGATTTGGGAGTTTGTTTCGTAGGGATATTTAGTTTATTGTGTGGGGATCGGTGATGAGGGATTCATATTCTTTTGAGTATGAGAAGGCAACCCAGGGGGACCAGTTTTCAATGAAGGAGGAGCTGTGTTCGTTTCTCATTGCAACAAGTTCTTCCATTTTGTAAATGTATCTCACTTTTTCCAGCCAATCCCTGACCCCTAGGATCCTGTTTGTTTTCCAGAACAGAGGAATCAATGATTTCGCTGCTGTAAGCAGGTGTCTTGTTAGGGATTTTTTGTACCCTCGGATGGAGAGGGAATTGATATGTAACAAGCATGCAGCGGCGTCTAGGGTGATTGAGGTTTCGGTTATGTGCTTGATCCAGGTTGAGACCTCTTCCCAGTATTTACTGATTATAGGACAATCCCACCAAATATGTAGGAAGGTGCCCTTGTCTGAGTTACAGCGCCAGCAGGAGTCAGGGATCGCTAAGGACCATTTGTGAGCCTTCACAGGGGTAATGTACCATTGCGTAAGTATTTTGTAAGAAGTCTCCTGGTGTTTTGTACTTAAGGAGCATTTGTGTGCGAATAAACATGCCTTTTCCCATTGATGTACGCTGAATTGTTGGCCCAAATCTCTTTCCCATCTTTCTTTATGTTTTCGAGCTTCCGAAGAGTCATGTGAGATCAGCCACTTGTAGGCTAAGGAAGTGGTTTTGAGAACAGGGGACCTCTTGAGGCAGATGTCTTCTATGGGGGTTAGATTTTGGAAGAAAGAGGTTTTGTGTTTACTATTTGTCAGGAAATTCCTGAGTTGCATGTAAAACCAAGGGTTCGGGGCTGAGTCACCAAATTCAGTTTTTAGGGAAGTAAGGGTTTTGACTGTGTTGCCTGTCATACAGTGGGTGATTAGAAATTTTTTGGAGGGATCAGGACATGGAAGGAGTCTTTGGTCCAGCCCAGGTATAAAGTCAGGATTGCCTACGATCGGGGTCAGAGGGCCTGGGATTGTGGCCAGGTTGTATGGTTGGGCTAGTTTGTGCCAGATCTGTAGTGTGTTGGCTATGAGGGGGTTGGTAGAGGATTTGAGGGATTTAGAGTGGGTGGTCCAGGGGTAGTAAAGGAGGGGTTGGGAGGAATGGGCTAATTCTAGTTGTACCCAATCCTTATTGGGGCCGTTGCAGTGCCAGTCTATTACCCTTGTAATATGGGAGGCAAAATGATATTTCCTGTAGTCTGGGAGGCCTAAGCCGCCTTTGTTTTTGGGGAGTTTGAGAATTCTCAGCGAAATCCTGGGATTTTTATTAGACCAGAGGAATCTCCTTTGGGCCGATTGAAGAGAAGAAAAAAAGGAGTTTGGAATATGGATCGGGAGGGCGTTAAAGAGGTACAGCAGCCTCGGAAGCACCACCATTTTCAGTATGGCGGCCCTTCCGAACCAGGAGAAGAATCTAGCGTTCCATCTCTTCAGGTCCTCTGAGATTGATCCCAGTAGGGGGATAAAATTAGTTTTATATAAGGAGTGTAAGTCAGGGGTGAGTCTGACTCCGAGATACTTCAGGGATTCTTTTTCCCATTTAAATTTGGAATTTGCTTTAAGTAAATTGAGTACGTCTGGGGGAAGGGAAAGGTTGAGCGCCTCAGATTTGGTCGGGTTTATTTTGAAGTTTGAGATGAAACCGAACGTTTTAAATAATTTAGTTAAATTTGGTATGGAGATGTGTGGGCGGGTGATAAAAAATAGAAGATCATCGGCGTAGGCCGCTAGTTTAAATTCTCTATCCTTAATCAAGAAGCCTCTGATATCTGGGGATAAGTTTATGGTCCTAATGAGTGGTTCTAGCGACAGGATGAAAAGAATGGGGGAGAGGGGGCAGCCTTGACGTGTGCCATTACGTATGTCTATAGGGTCCGATAGTGTGGTGTTAATCTTGATCCGTGCGGTCGGGTTATGGTAGAGGGCCTTAATCCAATTCGCAATGTTCCCCGAGAGGCCAATATGGGAGCACACTGCGAATAAGTAATCCCATGATATTCTATCAAAGGCCTTCTCCGCGTCAGTAGACAGGAGAAGGCCCTCGATTTTAGAGACGGTTGCTTGATGGATCAGATTAAGGGATTTAGTTATGTTGTCCCTGGCCTCTCTGCCGGGCATGAAGCCAACCTGTTCGGGACCTATGATTTTAGATAGGAGTGGTTTTATCCTATTGGCCAGGATTTTTGCCAGGATTTTAATATCCAAATTTAGGAGGGAGATGGGTCTGTAATTTGCTGTTTCTGAGTGGTCTTTGTCTGGTTTGGGCACTACAGCTATATGTGCCGAAAGTAGGGAGTTGGAGTTATGTGGTTGTTGTGCTAGATAATTAAGGGCCTTAAGCAGGGGATCAGTGAGGGTAAGGGAGAATGTCTTATAGTATTGGGACGTGTAGCCGTCAGGACCTGGGCTCTTCCCTGATTTGAGATCTTTAACCACTTCCATACTGGGCACTTACGCCCCTTCCTGCCCAAGCCAATTTTCAGCTTTCAGCACTGTCGCACTTTGAATGACAATTGCGCGGTCGTGCTACACTGTACCCAAACAATTTTTTTATCATTTTGTTCCCACAAATAGAGCTTTCTTTTGGTGGTATTTGATCACCTCTGCGGTTTTTATTTTTTGCGCTATAAACAAAAGAAGAGTGACAATTTAAAAAAAAAACACTATTTTTTACTTTTTTATTTAATAAATATCACAATTTTTTTAAAAAAAAACGTTTTTTTTCCTCAGTTTAGGCCGATATGTATTCTTCTACATATTTTTGGTAAAAAAAATCGCAATGATCATATATTGATTGGTTTGCGCAAAAGTTATAGCGTTTACAAAATAGCTGATAGATTTATGGCATTTTTATTTTATTAATTTTTTTACTAGTATTGGCGGCGATTTGCGATTTTTTTTACTGTCACCGTGACATTGCGGCGAACACATCGGACACTTTTGACACGTTTTTGGCGCCATTCACATTTATACAGCGATTAATGCGATAAATATGCACTAATTACTGTATAAATGTGACTGGCATTCAAGGGGTTAACACTAGGGGGTGAGGGAGGGGTTAATATGTATACCTAAATTGTGTTCTAACTGTAGGTGGAGGAGGGGGTGACTGGGGGAGGTGACCGATCTATGTCCCTATGTACAAGGGACACAGATCCGTCTCCTCTCTCCCCTGACAGGACGTGGAGCTCTGTGTTTACACACAGAGCTCCACGTCTTGTCCCTGTAGCCGCCGATTCCGAGTGCCTGGCGGACATCGCGACCGCCAGGCACGCGCATCGGCATCTCGGGGACGCGCCGGGCGCGCGCGCGCTGCCGCCGGCGCGCTCGTGCGCCCCCCAGTGGTCGCAAGAATACAGGATGTCAAATGACGTCCTGTTGAATTTTCAGAGTAACCGTGGAGCCGTCATTTGACGATGGCCCGGTACTCTAGTGGTTAATTATCATTTGGAGTTCAGAAGCGGTAATGGGTTCGTTTAAGATGGAGACCTCTGTCGTAGATAGTGTTGGGAGATTGCTGTCAGCAAGGAATTTTTGAATCAGTTCTTCTTTGGGTGAGTTTACGTGGGGTGGTTTATGTTGTGGTGGAAGGTCATAAAGGCCTGAATAGAAGTTATGGAATATTGCGGCTATTTTTTCTGAGGTGTGTTCCAGTGTACCTGAGTTGTTACGGATTGAATAGATTTGGTTTGCTAGGGTGGTTTCCCTAAGGGCTCTGGCAAGTTGCTTCCCTCCTTTGTCACCTTTTTCATAAAAGATGTTTTTCTTGAAAAACAGAGACTTTTGGGTCTGGAAGGTTAATAATTGTGTGAGGGACTTCCTATGTCTGGTCAAGTCGTCTAGCACTCTATCAGACAGGGATTTCTTGTGTAGTGTCTCTAGATTGGCTATGGTGTTTGAGATGCGTGTGATTTCCAATGCTCTTTCCTTTTTTCGTCTCGCGCCCCATTTAATTAGTTCACCTCTTATAACACTCTTGTGTGCCTCCCAGTTGTTGAGAGGGTTAGTGTCAGAGTCCTTGTTCAGTTTAAAGTATGTTTCAATTGAATCTCGGATGTCGTCATGGATAGTCGGGTCTGTCAACAGAGCTGCATTAAGTCTCCAATTGAATGGGGTCTTCTGTGTGGGTCTTAGGGAAAGTGTCGCAGCGACTGGGGCGTGATCGGAGAGTGCAATAATGCCTATTTCTGCCTTTGACAGAGCTGATAGGTTTCTTTGGGAGACAAAGATCAGATCTAATCTAGCATATTTCTTGTGGGGGGGGGGAGAAAAAGGTGAAATCCCTGTCTGTGGGGTGGAGAAGTCTCCACGTATCCACTAATTTAAGTGATTGTAGCAGGACCTTAATTCTCTTCAGGATCTTATAAGAAACGTGGGAGTGACCATTGGATGTATCCTGTGCGGGGTTGAGAGGGATATTGAAATCCCCGCCCAAGATGATACAGCCTTCTCCGAACCACTTCAACTCTGACACAATTTTAGAGCAGAACGAGATATGGGCGGAATTTGGAAAATATACATTGGCCAAAGTGACCGGAGTGCCCCCCCAGGTGCCCTTAAGGAAGATGAAACGTCCTTCTGGGTCTGACAGTTGACTGGAAAGTTCAAATGGAGCGTGTTTGCTTAGTAAGATGGAGACTCCTTTGGTTTTTGCCAGGGGATTTGTGGCGTGGTATACTTTGTTGAAAAAGTTATTGGTGAGTTTAGGGATGTTAGGGCCTTTAAAATGGGTTTCCTGAAGGAAGGTTATTAAGGGGCTCGTCTGTTTTAATTCCCTCAGGAGTTTTGTCCGTTTTTCGGGGACGTTGAGGCCATTGACGTTGTGGGAGATGATCGTAGGTGATTTGCCCAGGTGAGAGTATGACATTTTCTTTTGGGGGGGGGGGGGAGGGAGAATGAAAGGTGAGGGTGGTTGGGGAGGGAGAGTAGAATGGGCCGTGTGAAGGGAGGGGGTGGGATAGTATAGGTGAGTGAGAGGAAGGGGAGGGGTATTAGTAAGGAAGGCCTGAGAAGGCAATACACTGAGATCGAGACTGTACTCTGGGTGTCGCTTGTAAAAGCGCAGAGATATCAGGTGTCACCGGGTGATCACCTCTAGTGTCTCCGGGGGGGAAAGTGGGAGGTGTCAAAGTGGATGTTTGTAGTTGGAATATACTATAAATCCGAATATTGAGAACATTAGGTTCCAGGGAGAATTTGTGAAGAAACAGTAAGGTGAGGCATGCATGTAACACAACCCTATACAAGGGAGTCAGTAACAACTGTTTTGAATAACATTTACAATAAAACTTAAATAACTTTTAGAACGCTTCCCCAGGGATAGCCAAGTGAGTGGATGAGAGAAAAGCCACATAAAAAAAAAAAAAAAAAAAGGGGGAGATAAAAGGGGGGGAAAACCCCTGGGATGTAAGTGAGTGAGGTCCTTGGTTGTGACACTCCTTGCGCAACCCCGGTCAGTGTTTAGCAAGGGTAAGTGCTTATGTCCAGTATATTGGTATGTGGGCAGTGAAAGGCCTAGGCGGATTTATTCCGCTAGTATGGAAGTGAGCGGGAGTGTCAGATAGTTCTTACTGCATAACCGTGTTGTCCCTTGACTAAACGTGAGACCACAGGTCTGAACCCAGGCACCAATAGTGGTAGGAGGGTGATGGGACAACATGAACATCTAACCTGAAGGTCTATGTCATCAACTATACAACAATGCTTTGCAACCTATACTTCTGTTAAGCCTAAGCTAGTGCACATCTCAGTAGGGCATTCACACAGTAAAGGTGCTGTAGGTACTATACCAGGTGATGTTCAACGGGAGGTAGGTGCCGAGGGATTCGGGAAGCCAGAGTCAGTCTGCTGTGATAAGGTGTTTCGTATTGTGGCTTTTGTGGCGTCGGTCCCCAAGTAGAAGACCTGTTAACAGTTGTTGACTTAAAACATAATGTAGGAGATGCTAAAAAGGTAGTGAAATCAAGAACAAAACAAGTACTGTTAAAAGTGTTGCCATTTCCTGTCACTCCTCTTCTTGCTTTTCACCAGCACCTGAGCTGTTTTGCATGGTGGAAAGCAGAATGTGCTCCCCTCCTCCCTATGACTACAGCCCTGCGTGAAGATGCTCTCTTATCCCTCACAGGCATGGAGGCTAAGCCTAATGGGAACTGTAGTTCCCATTAGGCCGTGATGTAGCAAGAATGAATGCGCACCGCAAACCAGGAAGTCATTCAGAATAATGGAGGTGAATAAAACAGCTAGATTTCAACAGATATCAAACTAGTTATAATGCAAAACATTACTTTTTACTTTATCAGCAACTGTCAGACTTTAATTTAAGAGGAAAATATTTTTGTCTTTACAACCCCTTTAAAGAACTAATTACTGTTTGTTGATTCTGAACTCAACAGGTTAATTGAAAGATGTTAATGTTATCACCTCCAGCTACCTGGCTGCCTGTGTAATGTAAATTGAATCCAGACTAACTTCTAAGGATCTTTCATTGTGGCTTGTGCTAATTGACCCTGCTATTGTGTGAAGATGTCCTGTGCTTACAAACTTATGATAATGTGTATTGTATAGCAGGTGAGCGGAGACAGGACGTCTACTCTGACAGGTCATACCTCGGAGTCACCTCGTCTGGGTAAATGATTAGTTAATTAGCTCATGTTAATTTATGTTCTGGTTACCTCCTCTTTAAACTCTATATAAGGTTTCATTCTTGGTTCTATTAAACACTCCATGTTTAGCACACAAACAAGTCTTGTCTCGTTGTGTGTTGAGGGCAGCTGAAATATCTGATATCTATATCCAGACTGATAGGAAGCGGTATGTGACGGAAGCACTCAAGTGGAGTGTGGGACGTTCCGTTACAGTTACTATGCACAGCTGCACCAGATTTTCACTCTCCAGTATTAGTAAATCAACCCCAATGAGTTTCCACATCAATTCATGCAAGTAGGGCCGATCCTAGGGTCACAGACGCCTGGGTGCAGAAATATTTCTGGTGCCCCCACAAGGGCGTGGTTATCTTACTAACTCCTCCCTCATGCAAATGTTTCTTTGGCAATGACTCAAACACAGAGATGCTCCCCTGAGGAGTCTTCGTTATCATGGAATCCTCCCACAATCTCTTAACCACTTGACCACTGGGCACGAAAACCCCCTTAATCACCAGACCAATTTTCAGCTCTCACAATTTGAATGACAATTACTCAGTCATACAACATTGTACCCATCTGAAATTTTTGTCCTTTTTTTCCCACAAATAGAGCTTTCTTTTGGTGGTATTTGATCACCTCTGCGGTTTTTATTTTTTGCGCTATAAAAGAAAAAAGACTGAAAATTCTGTAAAAAAATAAAAATAAATCTAGTTTCTGTCATATTAGCAGGTTATTTCTCACACACAGCATATGCATACTACAAATTACACCCCAAAACACATTCTGCTATTCCTCCCGAGTATAGCGATACCACATGTGTGCGACTTTTACACAGCGTGGCCACATAGAGAGGCCCAACATGCAGGGAGCACCATCCGGCGTTCTGGAGCACCCAGGCCAATTTTGACATTTCTCTCCTACATGTAAAAATCATCATTTATTTGCTAAAAAATTACATAGAAACCCAAAACATTATATATGCTTTTTTTTCAAAGACCCTAGAGAATACAATGGCGGTTGTTGCAACTTTTTATCTTGCACGGTATTTTCGCAGCAATTTTTTGAACGTGTGTTTTTAAAAAAAAAACAGTTTTGTGCTTAAAAAAAAACAAAACAGTAAAGTTAGCCCAATGTTTTTGCATAATATGAAAGATGAAGTTACGCCGAGTAAATAGATACCCAACATGTCACCCTTCAAAATTGCACACGCTCGTGAAATTGCGCCAAACGTTGCTACTTAAAAATCCCCATAGGCGACGTATTGCAAGGTATTGGAGTATTGAGGGTATTGCTGAGTATTGGGGGGGTATTGCAGAGTATGGGGGGGTATTGCAGAGTATGGGGGGTATTGCAGAGTATGGGGGGGGGTATTGCAGAGTATGGGGGGGTATTGCAGAGGATGGGGGGGGGTATTGCAGAGTATGGGGGGGTATTGCAGAGTATGGGGGGGGTATTGCAGAGTATGGGGGGGTATTGCAGAGTATGGGGGGGGTATTGCAGAGTATGGGGGGGGGTATTGCAGAGTATGGGGGGGTATTGCAGAGTATGGGGGGGGTATTGCAGAGTATGGGGGGGGGGTATTGCAGAGTATGGGGGGGGTATTGCAGAGTATGGGTGGGTATTGCAGAGTATGGGGGGGTGGGTATTGCAGAGTATGGGGGGGTGGGTATTGCAGAGTATGGGGGGTGGGTATTGCAGAGTATGGGGTGGGGTATTGCAGAGTATGGGGTGGGGTATTGCAGAGTATTGCACTCATCATTGCACTCATCATTATTTTTATTTTGCAGAGTATTGCGCAGGGATGGCTGGATCTGTGACTGCAATTGTCACAGATCCAGCCCACAGTGCGGCAGCTGCTGCTGCCGCCCGATCCCCCCCCCTCCCTCTCCTCTCACACTGTACCGAACGGTACAGAGAGGAGAGGGAGGAACCGGCGTCATTACATGACGCCGGTTTGTTTACAAGTGATCGCGCCGTCCAATTGGACGGCGCGATCACGTGGTAAGGAGCCGCTTCCATTGGCTCCTTACCGCGATCCGTGTTGCTGCGGGTCCCGTGGACCCGCCGAGCGCCGGTGATCGCGTGTGCGCGCCCGCTCGGGCGCGCAATTGGGACTCTCTGGGAGGACGTATATTGACGCCCTCCTAGAGTTAGGGAACCGCCTTGTAGCCGTATTTCGGCTATAGGGCGGTTACCAAGTAGTTAACAATAAACAAAATACAGGAAGAGAAGCAGATTACTCTAATGGGATCTGGAGGGGGGTCTCTCTAATGGACACAGAGAGGGCCTCTGTTAGAGAATCTGTTAGGCCCCGTACACACGGTCGGACAAAACCGATGAGAATGGTCCGACGGACCGTTTACATCGGTTCACCGCTGAAGTGGCCTGATGGTCTGATGTGTGTACACATCATCAGTTCAAAATCTGATCAGGTCAGAACGCGGTGACGTAAAACACACGACGTGCTGAAAAAAATGAAGTTCAATGCTTCCAAGCATGCGTCGACTTGATTCTGAGCATGCGCGGGTTTTGAACCGATGCTTTTCTGTACTAACCATCGGTTTGGTCCGATGGGGCAGCGGTCCATCGGTTCGCTTTTGAAGCATGTTTTAAAATTTTGGACCGAAGGAAAACAGACCGATAGCCTATACACACGGTCGGCTTGGTCTGATGAAAATGAACTTTGGTTCATTCACATCGGACCAAACCGACCATGTGTATGGGGCCTTAGAAGGAGCCCCAACCAGGCCCCATTAGAGACTACAATGGGGTCTAATGGCACCTGGAGGGGGGTTTGTCTAACAGAAGTCCTCTTGGTGACCATTAGAGAGTCTCTGATAGAAAGAGTCCCCTCCAGGCCCTATGAGAGACTACATTAGAGTGTTACTGAACAATAGTAAAAATAAACAATATTATATTAATTAATTATATTAAGACTGTGGACATGATCCAGGAGATGGTCAGAGACTGCAGACATGATACAGGAGATGATCAGAGACTGCAGACATACTACAGGTGATGGTCAAAGACTGCCAACATGATGCAAGCGATAGGGACTGCAGACTTTCTACAGGAAATGGTCAGAGACTGCAGATATGATACCAGAGATGAAAACAAGAAAAAGAAACTGAGTAGGTGTTAAGACCGCATCAGTGGTATAGGACTTTGTGGTGTGTCGTGTCTGGGATAGGTGAGCTAATGATTCAAAGTATAACGTTGTATAGAAAAATATTACAATTTATTTTAAATTCCTAAAACAAATAAGAGTACAAATGAATAAAATCAATGGTTGCCCTGTTTGACGAGATGCAATTGATAATTAGATGAATAAGATGCTAATCGCCGACATGTTTCGCAAGGAGCGTCTTCTGGGAGCCGCAATCATCTATAAAGGATTCTCATCAGCAACTGTAGAGTAGCACACCCCGTCAGCAAAGACACACGAGGTGCTGCATAGGGGAGATGGATATGGTCACAGGGTGGAAGCTTGCCTAAGCTACAACTTAAACCCCCTGCGGGAGTCAGATCCGCAGGGTTTTGAATGAAATCGTTCCCCTGGTTAGTTTCAAAAAGTAAGAGGTACGACAACAAAATCTACTATTGAAATTCCAACCACCTAAACTCTCATAGGGACAGAGTATTGGAGACAAAGTCCTGGGGTGACAGAACTCATAAGGAGCCGTATTACAAAGGTCTGTATAATGCTGGTAATCCCAAAACCTCTTACTGTATTTGCTCCGAGCGTCCTCCCCCTGGATCTCTCTGTGTCTCCGTAGCCCCGGCGTGCTGACGCGGTCTTAACACCTACTCAGTTTCTTTTTCTTGTTTTCATGTTTTAATTATTATGGACTGGTGCAGGACTGTCTGTGTTGGAAACCAACCACACAAATCTTTCAAATGATACAAGAGATGGTCAGAGACTGCGGACATGATACAGGAGATCAATGCAGCCTCACCAGTGCCCATCAAATGCAGCCTATCATTGCCCATCAAATGCAGCCTTACCAGTGCCCATCAAATGCAGCCTTATCAGTGTCCATCAAATGCAGCCTTATCAGTGTCCATCAAATGCAGCCTTATCAGTGTCCATCAAATGCAGCCTCATCAGTGCCCATCAAATACAGCCTACTAGTGCCCATCAAATACAGCCTTATCAGTGCCCATCAAATAGAGCCTACCAGTGCCCGGATCACACAGAGCAGCAATCTTCCGCTGTGTCCCAGAGCTTGGATTTGAATTGCCTGGACAGCCGCTGTAACAAAGTCCTGCCTCCTAGAGTGAGTGAGTGAGTAAGTAACTTGTATAGCGATACAAATGCGAACTAAATCGCCTCAATGCACTAGCTAGCCAGTGGAGGGACCTCAAGACCGGGGAGATTGGTTTCCACGTTTTTTTTACCTGTTACCAGTCTGGCTGCAGTGTTCTAGACAACTTGTAGACAAGACATCTGGTATTTGGGTAGTCCTAGGTAGAGGGAGTTTGCGTAGTCGAGTCTGGAGTTGATGAGTGTTCCCACTACTACTGCTGTGTCTTCTTCCGGGATGAAGGGGATGAGTCCTGTATCCTAGACCAGCTCCTATGATACACATCATACTGATTAAATTTCCTGGCATTGGATCAGTGGGCCGTCTATCACAGGAGCCGGTCTAGGATGCAGGACTTTGTTACAGCAGCTGCTAAATATTTCAGATCCAAGCTGCATGACACAACTGAAGATCACTGCTCTGCGGGACATACACAAGGAGAGGAGGACTGTAACGGGAGTCACTTTTGGGCACAGATTGAGCCAGAAAAAAATGGACATGCAGTATATGTTTTGTACTGGAGCCGACCAGTCTGTCTGTTGTGATGTAAATTAATCTAGGATGGCTTCTAAGGATCTTTCATTGTGGCTTGTGCTAATTGACCCTGTATTGTGTGAAGGAGTCCTGTGATAATGTGTATTACAAGTTAACAGACAGCCTAAAGGTCAGGTGTATAAGTCATCAGCTGTAGTTAATTAGCTCATGTAAATTAGGTCAGAGCTGGAGTCAGGATGTCTACTAAAATATGTGTATTGGGGCTCATTAGGTAATCATTGTATGATGTTGTGGGTGGAGTTGGGTCATTGTTCATTTGATTACTGCAGTATCCTAATTGTATATAAGAGCTGTATTTCTCAATAAAGGGTCTCTTTCCTGTTGAACCTCAAACATATCTGTGTGTCTCGTTATTGGGGTTCGTTTGCCTGACTGTGGAGTGTCGGTAGCTGCCTTGTGTTCGGGAATGGAATATCCTAAACGGCTTTTACCCCTGTCCCATTAGGGGTGCCGTTACAAGGACTCTGACAGGGGCGCAACGGATGACACTTCTCTGACACCACCCCAATGAGTTACACCCGGGGCTGGACTGCCCCACCCCCCTGCTGTAACACCACTATTCCGCTGTTCTGCAATGCTCAAGGAACCAGCATGTGCTTCACTGTGAGCGGAAATTACATCACAACACATTTTGTCACATTCGGACATCCAATACATTTGAGCCTAGTGTGCTCACTAAAAATATCATGCTGGTGGCCACTTTTACAATGATTTACTGTCTGCAGTTTCTTAAAGTATAACTAAAGGCATTTTTTTTTTTTGGATAGAGTGAAGAGGGATTAGAATTTAAGTAAAATTAAATCCCAAATTTTGTGTTGTCTCCAGAGTAACACAGGGGAAATCTTGTGTAGCACCCTCTACCTTTTATGTAAGTGCTAGAGTAGTGGGTTACTGTGTATACTGCCAGTGCAGGTAAATTTAGGCAGGTCTGTTTGTTTTGATCTGGGGGCAGGGGAGTGGTTTTAGCGTAGCAGTAGGTGACTGACATGTGCCTCAGCTTTTGGGCGCCTGCTCTCTTTCCAGGGAGAAGGTTCTGGAAAAGAGGCAAGCCAGAGAGCTGGGAGTGACATGGGGTGTATGTGGGAGCTCTGACCAATCCTCAACTAGGATTGGCAGGGGGCAGGCCTCCTATATATAAACCCATGGTCAGCCTGCTGTGTGAGGAATTGTTGGGTGAACAAACTGAATGATGGAGTGTTAGACTGTCGTGGTCTGAGGAAACTCCCTTTCTGGGGGGGTGTACCTCAGGCAGGGAGCTGGGAGGGAGCCTCTCTTTACACGCATGCAGGAAAGAGGACAGTTGGGAGCACGTCCAGGCAAGTCATTCAGGAGGTATCCATGTCGGGGTCGGTGAGTGAAAAACACAGTGGAAAGCTCTGGAAGAGACATGCCAGGATTTGGATGTTGAGCTAGAGGGAGAAAATGTGGGGTTGTTGTGGAGTCAAGTCCCTGCAGCCAGGAGGGCTGGCATGATTTGCATCGGATGTGCTGGGATCAGTTAGCACATTTATTCTTCTCATTTAAAATGGTTGTTACCTCAAAAGGAACAGAAAATGTTATTCAAAATGAGGCCTAACCATGTGTTAATTGTGACAGGAATATAGATTTGGACAGTGAAGTGAATCAAGTGATCTCAAGTAGTGTGCTGGAGGAGATGTGCAAAGGAAGAGACTGTCAGATCTAATCGAGAGGGGGGAGTTTGGGACTTTAAACGAGGCAAAAGAATATGAAGTATGAATATGAAAGAATAAAATTGATACACTCACAAGTGGAGGTAAATAAACAGTTCCCTGGGATCTGAGGAAGGAGGCCACACCCTCCGAAACATGTTATCCTGACAACTACAGTGTCCTCTGTTAGTTGGCTCCATCAGAACTCTCCATGGGACAAGTGTTGTAGGCGCCCCACAGCCCTCTCCTAATCGGCCGTCTCTTCAGTCAGTGAGTGGCTCACTCGTGGCTTGTCGGCAACTGCTTGATGAGCCTGTGTTTTTGTGGAGCCAGCCCATCCATCCAGCGGTCTTCTCATCTATTCTGAAGCACCGATGTGTCCCTCATTTAGGCTCTCTATTGGTGGAACTGTTTATTCACTTCCATTTCTTTTATATTCAATACAAAGAAGTTATTGCACCATAAAACCTGTGCTCTCGTATTCCCTTTTGTTTTCACAGCTATCAATTCCCGTTGATCACTGAGCTGCAAGGAGTATGGCGCTGACGAGATTGCTTCGCATTAAGCATTCTCATTAAAGAATTCTGCGGTCAGTGTGTTATCACTTTGGACTGGACAATTTTAGATTTGTAATTTTGTTTATTTTATTACTTTTGAATGCAAGAGATATATTGTCTTTTAACAGAACTGTGGGAGAGAGGGTTAGCGCCAGGACGCCCTTGAGTAGATGCAATGGTAATTGGCAGACTTGGAAACTTCTATATGTAAACAGCTATACAGTGGAAGGCCTCCAGCCGGCTATTACTTCTGTATAGGTAGGACAGCTGTCTCCTATGGCATCTCACAGTATCCCACTATAGATCCTCACTCACTGAGCTCCCAGTCTCTCACAAGACTTCCAGATTCCAGTTGTCACTGGATCTCCTGAGCTCTTCCACAGCTGTACACTCCTCAAGCGTCACCCCCTGCTATCCTGCTGGGTCCCTAGCTTGGCACTTGCTGATGCTCACGGTAGTCTCCGGTAATAAGGTGGATGGTCCCTGAGTGGCGACAGCTTCCCCTCTTTCTCCGACAACAACTGGTTCCCTGTCAGGCTGAACCTTCTCTACTCAGTTGGACTCCAATCCTGCAGTGCCAACCCTACGCTGCTTCTCCTGCTCCTCGATAGGCCTCAGGCAGCCCAGCAGCCAGGTGTCCCCAGGATAGGCCACAGGCTTCCAGCCTAGCAGCCCAGGGCGACAAAACACATATCCACCCAGACAGCTGTCCAGGTGGCACAGAACCCCGATTACCCGACTCCACCCAAATAAATAGGCTCTCCCAGCAGGTCAAGGGACTTAGGCCCCATGTACATAGGACGCTGCTCAACGTATGTTCAGAGGCTGTTGGACGCTTTTTTTAACCGCCCCTGAACTCATTCAATATTATCCTATGTGACCATGTACACAGTCTCGTTTATTTACATTTTTAGGGAGTTGCGTTTAACAGCGTTTCTTTGAAAGCAAAAAAATGGGTTCAGACACAGAAGATTTCCACGTTTCAGACGCCAAACGCGACTAAACGCAGTAACCCGCGTTTAGCTGTGTTTCGTTTATAGGCGCTTTCCATTTTTGCCCATTTAATTTTTTTTTTAAACGCTTCTAAACACAAATGCAGCAATACGCGGCTAAACGCTGGATGTAAAACGGACGTTTTAAATGTGGGTTACTGTCTGTCAAGTTTAATCATTTAGGAGCAGTTGTAAAAGCGTCCCGTGTACATGGAGCCTTAAAGAAATCTGCTAGTGTGAAAGGGAACATCTGCGCTGTCAAATAGGACACTGATCATCAGTGTCTGATGATCAGTGCAGCCCCAACAGTGCCCATCAGTGCTGTCTATCAGTGCCCTTCAGTGCTGCTTATCAGTGCTGCATATCAATGCAGCCTCATCAGTGCCTCATGCGTGCCCATCAGTGCTGCCTATCGGTGCCTATCAATGCAGTCACATGAGCACATATCAGTAAAGGATAAATGTTACCTGTTGGAAAAAATGTATAACAGAATTTTTTTTTTAAATGTTTAGCCTTTTTCCGTTTGGTTAGCAAAAAATAAAAAACCCAGTGGTGATTAAACACCACCAAAAGAAATCTCTATTTGTGTGAAACAAATTATAAAAATGTCATATGGGTACAGTGCTGCATGATCATGCAATTGTCATTCAAAGTGTGACAGTGCTGAAAGATGGCCTGGTAAGGGAGGGGATAAAAATGCCCAGTAGGCAAGTAGTTAAGGTCAGAGTGTTTGGCAGAGTACACAAGTAAGCAGCAGCACCCTCAAACTACTGTAATTTGATTGATACCAGTTAAAAAAAAAAAAAAAAATACTTTATTATGTTGTTTGACTGGCAGTAGCCCCAAAATAGTGTGATTTTGTAGTCAGAAAAAAGTTGTAATTTCTGATGCACCCTTTTCCTTCTCTTCTAATCCCACCAGAACTCTTAAAACTGGCTATGACTGGATCCAGTAGAATGGTTTGAGCATTTTAATTCTGGTTTGCTCCAGGAGCAGCCACAAGCTGAGGTTGCAGTAAAGATTATGGCCCAGAATCACAGAGAGCAAGGCGCACATTACGCCGCCGTAGAGCAAACACTGTACGCTACGCCAACGCAGCGCAGAGAGGCAAGCATTGCATTCAGCAAGCCAGTGCTCCCAACGCTGCGCCAGCTTGGCGTGGGTTTCGAAGGCGCACGTCGGCGTAGGTGGAAGTGGGCGTGAACCCATGCAAATGAGGCGTAACCCCATGCAAATGAGGTGTAACCCCATGCAAATGATGGTCCGAGCGCCAGACTGGTACATCGGCGTGGCGCAGTGTTTTACGCCCGGCATATCACGAACTGCGCATGCACCGTAACGTGGACACAGCACCCCCCTGCGCCTGCTCACAACCACCCCGGCACAACCGCCTAAGCTACGCTGGATCACCGCGTACATAATGTACGCCCAGCCAGACGCACGTCCAACGCAAAAGTACGCCAGCTTGTGTTCCCTGGTGCAGACGTGTTCCCTGGTGCAGACGTGCTTTTTGAATCTGGGCCATAATGTCAGACAGTGACATTGAGAAGGAGAAGAGGAAGAAAAACTTCTCCGTGGATGAGAGGGTGATCCTGACCACGGGCATTGCCAAGTATGACACCTACCTCCACGGAGCACAGAGCGGGAGGACAAGCAAGCCCAGGAAACTGGAAATCTTGCAGAGGGTGACCCTGGAGCTGAACACCCTCGGCCACGAAACCAGGACATGGAAGGAGGTCCAGAAAAAAATAAATGACATGTGTCGTCGTGTCAGGGAAAAGCTGGCAAAGATGAAGAGGCACCTCAGGACCACGGGAGGCGGATCAGCTAGTACTTTAAAGCTGACAGCTGAAGAGGAGGTCATAGCCAGCTGCCTGGAGCAGGAGCAGGTGGAGGGCCTGGAGGGATTTGACTCCAGCGAACAGGACTTGAGGAGAGGTAAGTGTGTTTCATCCCCCATCCGGTGTGGAACATGTGAGGGGGTGCAAGGGAACATGTGACAAGTGTATGGGTTCACCAACATGTGAATGCTGTGTGTCCTCCACAGATGTGCTGGAAGGAGATGGGCCATCATCTGCCTCTGGACGACCCACGCCAGGCAACCAACATGTTCCTCAGTCTGACCCCCTGGGAAGCCACGAAGCTTCTCAACATGCTGTGGCTGCAGCAACGGTGGAGGGGAGTGCACACACATGTGCATTGGAGGTCGTTGTGGAGGAGCCAGTGGACATCCAACAGGAGGACTGCCTGTACCTCGATGATGAGGAGACCATCTGCGCCGGACCCTCTGAGACAGTGGAAGTCGCAGACCTCCCAACGACATCGACGCCCATCAGGGGAACCCCCCCGAGGGCCACCCTGGCCAGAGGAACGCCACCGACTGCAACTCCCAGGAAGGCCCTGAGCAAGACCAGGGGTGCAGCCGGATCCGTCCAAGAAGGGCTCGAGAGGGAACAGGCCCACCAGACACGGCGCATGGCAGACATTGCCATCGACCTCCACCGTGTGGCTGAGAGCCTAGCCTCCGTCGTCGGGTCCTCGGCGAAAGGCACAGGCTGAGTGCACACTGGCTGTGCAGGGCACCGCAGCCACAATGCAGCAGTGCTTCAACCAGCAGGCCGAACACACCATGGCCATCTGGGACTGCCTGCAGGAGGTCAGAGCCAATTGTGCAGCCATGGCCACATGCCTGTGTGACCAGTCACAGACCCTGGATGGCATGTACCAGCACATGGTAGCAGGGGGTCCGGCAACATCTGGGGACCAGGGATTGGACATGCAGGCGACCCAGGAACGTAACACCATTACTAGAGAAGAACTGCAAGCAACAGCAGCAGGGATCGTGGCAGGGGTTAGGAGCCTGGGCGTGATCGTGCAGGCCAACACTGCCGCCATACAGTTCGAGGGACGCCAGAACAGGCGCATGCAGCGCCAACACAATGCCAGTCAGAGACAGTTGCAGGCTGAAACAAATGGCGTGCTGACCCGCATTGCCATTGCCTTGGAGGGGATGCAGGCAACATCTCAAACCATCTCCAGGAGCGTCAGCCCAGGGGATGAACCACCACAAGATGCCCCACCAGAGTCATCGCCACGACAACTGCGGAGCAGAACCCTGGGCACGTGGCATGGACCGCGAGAGGGCAAGTGACTGTCCCGAGCACAATGGCACCACGAGTGCATCTCAGAGTCTGAGTCATTTTTTGTTGGGTGACGTGCACAGAGGCATGTGCCGTGCACCTGTAAGGGCTTGCCATGGCGGACAATGGCATGGTCCAAATATTTTTTTCTTGTTCACGAATGTCACAGCACCATCGGACTGCACACGGTTAGGAGTGCAGGAGTGTCTATGGTGACTGGACACCGGTTTACAGGGGCAGGGTTTGCCGGGTGATGTCAGTGCTACGGTGTGACTGGTGTGTGAGTGTGTGTATGTGTGTGTGGCTAATGTGTACAGATAGGCACAAGGCCATTTCTGCCAGCACTGCGTGTCAACTGGCAGGGGTCACCTTGGATCGTAGGGGAGAGGTTATCCCTACGACCGTGTGGATGTGGTATGAGTGTACAGTAACATCATTGGTGCCTTGGCGTGGCGTTGCTGCTCCCAAGTCCTGCACGGTGGACTTGGGCAAAACCAATGTGAGGTGGATGTGGTGTGTGTGAGCTAGGGACCACAGTGGTGTGCATGCGTGCATTGTCCGTGTGCCATGATGAATGTGTGTGTTTAACATGCAAAGATGCGTTCCACGAGGCAACTCCTGACTGCTGTTCCTTCAGCAGATGGGGTAGCCTCCGGCAGGGGGGACTGTGTGGCTCGGGGGTCAGGTCATCACATATGTCAATCTCCAGGCCCTTTCTCATGGTGTAGTTGTGCAGCACGCAACATGCACCGATGATCTGGCACACAAAGTTTGGGTAATACAACAGGGTCCCCCCGGACTTATCCAGGCATCGGAAACGGGACTTCAGGATGCCAAATGTGCGCTCCACCACTGCACGGGTGTGTATGTGTGCAGCATTGTATCTTCTCTCGCCTCTGGTTTGGGGATTCATGTATGGAGTCAGGAGATGGGGCCCAAGTGCATATGCCGAATCACCTGGAAGGGAAAAGACAGGAGGATGTTAGCCGTGCATGTGCCCCTCGTGATGTCTGCATCATGGGGTCAGACAGTCATATGGCAAATGCGCCCAGCGTAAATATGCGCCCACGATACGACGGCGTAGGCAATTTACGTTGGTCGTAGGAAGCCTATTTTTAGGCGTATCTCAGATTGTGGGCACGGCGCATAGATGCGACGGCGCATAGTTATACTTGCGAGGCGTATCTCGAGATACGTTGGCGTAAGTGCTTTGTGAATCCGGGCCATTGTATTCAGTTTAGCTAGATCCGTTCCTGTTATTCTCTTCCTAATATACTGACAGGCAGGCAGGCAGGTGATTGTGGTAGCTGCAGTATGTACTGGGTCCTTTGCACAGTGTGTACCTAAAGCTACCTAAAGACAATTGCTGGTGTTCTGATACTATTAATACCAAAGGCAGGCAGCTGCAGTATTTACAGTTAGTGTACTATGTCCTCTGTGCAGTGTGCACCTAAAGCTACCTGAAGATAATTGCTGGTGTTCTGATACTATTAATACCACAGGCAGGCAGCTGCAGTATTTACAGTTAGCGTACTGTGTCCTCTGCACAGTGTGCACCTAAAACTAACTGAAGACAATTGCTGGTGTTTTCTTCCAAATAATACTACAGGCAGGCAGTTGATTCTGCTAGCTGCAGTATAATCAGTATATATATATATATATATATATATATATATATACATCCCAGCTTTGTGCAGCTATATCTCACTGCGGGCCATTAGTATGTCTGGAAGGCAAACAAGGAGAGGCAGACAGTCACAAGCCAATAAAAGAGGGCAAGCAGGCTCTGTGTCTAGAGGCAACAGTGCTGGTCGTGGACACGGTGCATCCTCATCAGCACGTTGCCGTGGAACACGATTGACCTTTTTTTTTGGCAGCTGGCCGGGTTGAGCCGCAACATGCCGAAGACTTGGTAGAGTGGATGACCAAGCTGTCCTCATCCTCCTCATGCTCTCGCACCCAGGCTCAGGGTACTTTGTCTGGCAAAGCAGCTGCCAACGTGGCCTCTTCCCTTGGCTCAATGGCATCAGTCACTCCTTCGCTAGCCCCACCATGTCCTCCTGAGGAGTCCCCCGAACTGTTTGTTGGCAAGCGTACCTAAAAGACCCACACCAAAGAACAAAGCGGACCTCTCCTTGCTCCCTATCAGCTGGGATCTCCAACCCCACTATACCTTTAGTCCTCTCTGAAACCTGCACTGAGAGGAATGAAGGTGTAGAATTAGGTGTGTCACAGCCAAGTACTTGCGGGCAATCTGCTATCGGTACTAGAATTATACAAAAAGTATGTATAAATAACACTGCGCTACCTATATTAACATATAAATGGCAGCCAACACCACAGAATATGATCAATTCTGCAAATAAACAAACAAGTAAACAAAAAATGTGTAGCGCTAAATATATGTGGAATATTAAATAAGACTAGATGGCAAATCTAATGACGTATATTCATAATATGCAAAATAATTTGAAGTCCATAGATGAAAACGGAAAAAGACCTTAGTGATAAAGTCTCTTAAATTATACAAAACAAATCCAAAAACGGTGAATTGATCCAACAGAAAAGTGACTTGTCTTTGCAAACATGAAGTGAAGCTCTGAAGTGAATCCACCACCAAAATAAATGGAGGCTTACCAGAATTAGTGGATCCAATTAGGCTTATACCTAGTGGGTCATACAGGCTTATAGAGTGATGGTATCCTACTTCAAGGGGTATCATAGATGACAGGCAGGAAGGAGAAGTCCAATGCGATGCAGTAAATGAACCAGGAGAAGGATTATCCCAATAACAGCCTTTGATGATAAGGGCTTGAGCCCATGTGAATAACTCAAAAACTCAGCACGTGAAGAGGGATAAAAGAGAAGCAAAGACGCACATAGTGTAAATCTGTATGTAAAGTTTACTTAGCAGTAAAAAAACGAGAAGTTTACACTCACATTTCAGCAGTAAAATCAGGCATAAAATCAAATAGCAGTAGGGTCAGCGGGTTCCCGACGCGTTTCGATCAATTAGATCGTCATCTGGGGTCAGCACCCCAGATGACGATCTAATTGATCAAAACGCGTCGGGAACCCGCTGACCCTACTGTGGACAAGGACGTTACCTATCTTTCACGGCACAGTGGGTGACTCTGCTGGCATCTGGGAAGGATGCAGGACAAGGTACAGTAGTGTTGGAGGTTGTCCCGCCTCCAAAATGCTACTTCTGGTGATTCTGACACACCTCTCTCCTCCACCCCCTCCTCTTCTTCATCCTCCACGGCCTCTTCCTGTATTTTGTCCTCGGAACCAGCGGTGCTCCGTAGGCGTTCAAGGGGCTACGCAAGTACGCAGGCAAAAAGATGCCATGCGGTGCTTGAGCTGGTGTGCTTGGGGGACAGGAGCCACACTGGGGCAGAGGTTCTGACAGCTCTGCAGGGGCAGGCTCAGAGGTGGTTGACGCCATGCCAGCTTAAGCCAGGAATGGTGGTTTGCTACAATGGCACCAATGTCCTCTCCGCCCTCCGACAGGGACAACTGATCCATGTGTCCTGTTTAGCTCACGTCCTTACAGGCCAAGCAGGCCAGGAAACTCTGTGTGCATTTCCGCCGGTCATATAATGCCAGTGCTCGGCTGGCTGACCTCCAAAAGGAATACAACCTGTCCAAGAACCGCCTAATCTGTGACATGTCCACCAGGTGGAACTCTGCGTTGGCCATGCTGCAGCGGCTGCACACGCAGCAGAGGGCCATCAATGAGTATTTGTGCCAATTTGGCACCAGGACAGGGTCAGGGGAGCTTGTTTTTTTCCCCACACCAGTGGGCCATGATTAGGGATGCATGCACTGTCCTGTCACCATTTGAGGAGGCCACAAGGATGGTGAGCAGTGACAGTGCATGCATCAGTGACACTGTCCCTCTTATTCACCTGTTAGAGCACACGCTGCGTGGAGTAATGGACAGGGCACTTGAGGCAGAACAGAGGGAGGAAGAGGAGGACTTCCTTACATCTCAAGGCCCCCTTTATCCAGACAGTGTTCCTGCTGGCCCGCCTATCACACAGGAAGAGGGCGAAGAGGAGGAGGAGAAGGATTGTGTGAGCATGGAGGTGGAGCCTAGCACTCAGCATCAGCAGCAGTCTTCAAGGGATCAATTACAGTCCCAAGAAACCCATGGACTTGTTCGTGGCTGGGAAAAGGTGGCTGCGGATCATGTCCTCCTGAGTGACCCAGAGGACTCCGGACCAAATGCCTCAGCAAACCTACACTGCACGGCCTCCCTGATCCTGCAAAGCCTGCAGAAGGATCCTCGTATTCGTGCTAGGAGGCCTTGCAGAAAGGTCTGTGCAACGCGTTCCCAGAGTCTGGGAGGTTACAAAATCCTGGTCCTGGACAATGTGTTGCTGAGGCTTTGGTCAGTCAAAGAAGGACCGGTGGAGAAGGTGGCCGTCTGACTTATGCGTTCAGACAATTTTTAGGTCCGCAGCCCCAAGGTATGATCGGTTCCAGCAACCATCGCCAGCGTCTGTTTTACATGGTGCAGGAATATCTAGGGGCAAGATCAAACTTGGACACCTTTCCCACCGAAAATCCTCTGGGTTACTGGGTCTTGAGGATGGATCACTGGTAAGAGCTTGCACAGTATGCAATTGAGGTACTGGCCTGTCCTGCGCCCAGCGTTCTTTCGGAACGCACATTCAGTGCTGCTGGAGGCTTTGTAACTGATCACAGGGTGCCCCTGTCCAGCAACACGGTAGATCAACTGACCTTCATAAAAATGAATCAGTCTTGGACCACCACCAGCTACCAAGCACCTGATGCTGATGTAACCGAATATTTTTTTTTGAAATGTCAGATCCCTTTAAGACTGCCTATGCTGATGCTGAGTTACTATCCTGTTATGAGTGACTATCCTCTTCCTCCTCAATGATCATGCTGATAGCTTGTAAGAAAATGTTTGGTTCTGGGCACCGCCACCAGTGGCTAAGGCCCCATTTTTCTTCCCCTGTTTAACAGGGGCGTGTGTAATTACAGTTTTTGATGCAATACTTTGCAGCATGGCTTATTCTTGCGCTCCAACTAGAGTATCTGTGTGGGGTTGCAGTGTTGTGGCACCAGCACCACCACCAAAGGCCCAATTTTTCTACCACTGTTCAACAATGGCATGTAATTACAATTCTTGATATAATAGTTTGCAGCAGGGCGTTCCAGTGCCCACCAAGAGTAACTGTGAGGGCTTACAGTGTTGTGGCAACACCTAAGGGCCAAATTTCTGCAGAGTATATACGGCAGGCCCCTACTTTCAAACATCCAACTTACAAACGACTCCTACTTGCAAACGGAAGGAGACAACAGGAAGTCAGAGGAAATCTACCCCTAGGAAGGGAAATTCTCTCCTGTAAGGCCTTGTATAGACGAGCGGACATGTCCGCTCGGAGATTTTGGTCTGATGGTTGTACACACCATCAAACCAATATCCCCGCGGACAGACATCGCGGTGACGTGGCGGTGACGTTGACGCCGCCGCGTCCGCAAACCCGGAAGTTCAATGATTCCACGCATTAGTCGAATCACTTCGACGCCATGCGTGGGTTCTCGGGCCAGCGGACATGTCCGATGAGTCGTACTGACCATCGGACATGTCCGACGGACAGGCTTCCAGTGGACAAGTTTCTTAGCATGCTAAGAAACTTTTGTCCGCTGGAAACCTGTCCGCTAGGCCGGAAAATTGTCCGGTCGGCCATACACACGACCGAACATGTCCGTGGAAACTGGTCCGCGGACCAGTTTCAGCAGACATGTTCAGTCGTGTGTACGAGGCCTCAGAGTTAATATGGGAAAAAGGTGTCTCCTCTCCACTGATGTTTTATCACCAATCCTTGTTTCACTAAAAAAAACAAATTTTCAAAAAACATTTGTCATTGGGACAGAAAGTGAGGTGAAATCTTCAGAACAGGTGCATAGACAGCAAACAAAATGTTACAGGGGTGATAACCCATCCCTATGTTTTCCAAAAAGCTTAAAAATACATTTTTTGGCTGGAGCTACACTTTAAAAATGTACCAGTTCAAAACTACAAACAGAGGGCCAGATTCTCAGAAGAGATACGACGGTGTATCTCAGGAAACACCGTCGTATCTCTGTTTTTGGCCCCGGGTATCTATGCGTATGATTCCTAGAATCATTTTCGCATAGATACGGCGTAGATCCGACAGGTGTAAGTCACTTACACCGTCGGATCTTAGATGTAATTCGACGCTGGCCGCTAGGTGGCGTTTACGTTCAGTTCTCATTTGACTATGCAAATGAGCCTGATACGCCGATTCCCGAACGAATTTGCGCCACGTAGTCGTCGTTTACGTTGTTTACGTAAGCGTAAGGTTACCCCTGCTATATGAGGGGTAACCTTACGCCAGTCCGCCGTATGCCATGTTAAGTATGGCGTCGGGTCAGCGTCGTCTTTTTCCGTCGGTTACGTCGTTTTACTAACTCGTTCGCGAATACGACTTTACGTCAATGACGCTCACGTCGGCGTCATTGACGTTTTCCGCCGTGAGCTGGAGCATGCGCACTGGGCTATTTTTCCGCCCGGCGCATGCGCAGTTCTATCGGTGCGGGGGCGCGCTTAATTTGAATACAAGCCGCCCCCTTTGAATTACGCGGCCATACGCCGGGCCATTTACACTACGCCGCCGCAAATTACGGAGCAAGTGCTTGGAGAATACGGCACTTGCTCCAGTAAGTTGAGGTGGCGTGGTGTAAATGGCTTGCACTACGCCGCCGCCGATTCTATGAGAATCTGGCCCAGACTCATGTTTGTGTCCCCATCAGAGCCATCAGCCCCCACGTTCGTGTACTACTTAACAACAAACCTACAGTCCCTGGCCCGGATTCAGATAGAATTGCCTATCTATTGGCGGGCATAACGTATCGCAGATACGTTACGCCGCCGTAAATTAGGGCGCAAGTTCCGTATTCAGAAAGAACTTGCGCCCTAAGTTACGGCGGCGTAACGTATGTAGTCCGGCGTAAGCCCGCCTAATTTAAATCTGGATGATGTGGGCGTGTTTTATTTAAATTTCATGTGACCCCGCGTATTTTACGTTTTTTACGAACGTCGCATGTGCCGTTCGTGAAAGAATCCCAGATGCGCATGCTCGAAATTACGCCGCAAATCGTCATTGCTTTAGACGTGAACGTAATTTACGTACAGCCCTATTTGCGAACGACTTACGCAAACTTTTCAAAATTCGATGCGGGAACGACGTCCATACTTAACAACGGATACCCCTCATATAGCAGGGGTAACTTTACGCCTGAAAAAGCCGAACGTAAACGACGTAAAAAAAATGCGCCGGACGGACGTACGTTTCTGAATCGGCGTATCTAGCTAATTAGCATATTATTTGCGTAAATATACGGAAGCGCCACCTAGCGGCCAGCGTAAATATGCAGCCTAAGATACGACGTGTAAGACACTTACGCCGGTCGGATTTTAGGGAAATCTATGCGTAACTGATTCTATGAATCAGTCGCATAGATACGACAACGCAACTCAGAGTTACGACGGCGTTTTCGGAGATACGCTGTCGTATCTCCTTTCTGAATCCGGGCCCCTGTCTTGTTTGCACTGCCTGTATACTGCTGTTCAGAGTATATAGGCACCTTTTTTAATTTGGGTGGAGGGTTCCCCTTAATATCCATACAAGACCCAAAGGGGATGGTAATGGGCTGGGGGGAGTACCCATGCCATTTTTCTCAATAATTTTCATCCATATTGCCGGGAGCAGACATTAGATTAAAGCCGCAAGCAGTTTTAAATGACTTTTTTTCCTATATAAATGTAATTTTGTGCAGGGACAGTTCTAAACACGGGAAACACGTGCCACTTCACAGGCATACTCTAGACACCCAGCAGGTGCGATATTTAAAGGAATATTTAAAAAGAAATTCACTTTAAGCATCATTAAAATCACTGGTCCCGAAAAAACATCAGTTTTTAAAACTTTTTTTTCATTGACACATGTCACCTGGGGCAGGACCCGGTCCCCAAACCCTTTTTAGGACAATAACTTTCATATTAGCCTTTAAAATTAGCACTTTTGAATTTGAACGTTCGAGTCCCTTAGAGTCCCATCCCTAGTTATGATGTATGCAGCCTCCATTGGTGACAGTGTATCGATGGAGGGCTTAGTTTGCAGGTAAGTCTCAAATAATATGCTAGCCTAGTATTCAATGCCTTTACTTTGCAGGCCAGAAAAAAAGCAGCGCTTTACTTCCCCTTTAACTGCTTGCCGGTTATACGGCGGCAGGTCTGCACAGCTGCGCAAGATCACGTAGCTATACGTCATCTTGCGAATCAGCCAATAGGGGCGCGTGCTCGCCCCTGGTCCCGACGCACGTGCCCGGTAGGCGTGATCACCGCTGGGCACCCGCGATCGCTTGTTACAAAGCGAGAACCGGGAGCTGTGTGTGTAAACACACAGCTCCCGATCCTGTCAGGGGGAGAAATGCCTGATCGTGTGTTCATACAATGTATGAACAGCGATCAGTCATTTCCCCAAGTCAGTCCCACCCCCCCTTCAGTTAGAACACACACACAGGGAACATAATTAACCCCTTCCTCGCCCCCTAGTATTAACCCCTTCCCTGCCAGTGGCATTTTTATAGTAATCAATGCATTTGTATAACACTGACCGCTATAAAAATGCCAATGGTCCCAAAAATGTGTCAAAAGTGTCCGAAGTGTCCACCATAAGGTCGCAGTACCGATAAAAATCGCTGATCGCCGCCATTACTAGTAAAAAAAAAATATTAATAAAAATGCCATAAAACTGCTCTATTTTGTAGACGCTATAACTTTTGCGCAAACCAATCAATAAAAGCTTATTGTGATTTTTTTTACCAAAAATATGTAGAAGAATACGTATCGGCCTAAACTGAGGAAAAAAATCGATGTCACCGAGTGGATGAGATACCCAAAAATTAATAGGACTTACTGGTCTGTTGATACACAGACCAGTGAGTCCTATTATTTTTTGGGTATCTCATCCACTCGGTGACATCTGTGCCTTTGAGGATCTATTGAAAAATTCCACTGGTGTGTGCTGCAGTCCATGTTAAAGGCCTGGCCTGGGCTGGGGTTTACAGCCGCAAGCCATCCTTGCTTGCCATCTGGTAAGCCTGCAATTCTTATGGTGTCTTCACTTATGGTGGTGGATTTCCTAAATTTTTTAATCGCAGAAGAATTCATTTCAATTGTGTTTCTTTGGACTTCACTGAATTTATGATTTAACACAGTTGTTATTGCTTCATTTGCATTTTTTAATAAAATATCATGTACATTTTTGCACCACTTTAACCACTTCAGCCCCGGACCATTTTGTAGCTAAAGGACCACATCACTTTTTGCGATTCTGCACTGCGTTACTTTAACTGACAATTGCACGGTCATGAGACATGGCTCCCAAACAAAATTGGCGTCCTTTTTTTCCCCATAAATAGAGCTTTCTTTTGGTGGTATTTGATCACCTCTGCGGTTCTTATTTTTTGCGCTATAAACAAAAATAGAGAGTCAATTTTGAAATTCAAAATTCAATATTTTTTACTTTTTGCTATAATAAATATCCCCAAAAAATATATAATTTTTTTTCCCTCAGTTTAGGCCGATACGTAATAAGCGTTTATTGATTGGTTTGCGTAAAAGTTAAAGCGTCTACAAAATAGGGGGTATAATCTATCATTTTTTTTTTATACTAGTAATGGCGGCCATCAACGATTTTTATCATGACTGCAACATTATGGGGCATTTCAACCAACAAAAGATAGAGAGCTGGTTCTCAAATTTTCCGATGGAAAAAAATCCGATCGTCTGTAGCAATTCCGATGCGCAAAATTCTGACACATGCTCCGAAACAATTCGACGCATGCTCAGAAGCATTGAACTTAATTTTCTTGGCTCGTCGTAGTGTTGTACGTCACCGCGTTCTTGACAGACGAAAGTTCAGAGAACTTTTGTGTGACCGTGTGTATGCAAGGCAAGCTTGAGCAGAATTCCTTCGGAAAAACCATCCAAGGTTTTTCCGACGTAAAATCCGATCGTGTGTATGCAGCATAACAGTTCTTAATTGAATAAGTGGTGTGGTCACCTGCTGACGTCACCAACTGACCAGGGCAGAAAATTATCAATTGTTTTGCAGCAACACTGATTATAGTTTGTTCATGAATATTATATTTTGATCAATCAGATTATGGGATTGCATGGTAAAAACAGAGATGTAATCAATAACTTACAATAGCAAGTTATGATTGTATCATAACTACTGAACTAAATTCACTACCCTGCATGTGGCATATCAATTGAATGCATTGTCAACTATAGATTGATTATACCTATCATAAGAGATTGGTCCGAAAATATTTGGATCATTTATCAATACGTTTATGTTCACCTTTAGGCTCACCGCATATTTTTAATCTGGTTATACAATCAACTTTAGATTTACCTCAACTATGTAATATGAGGACCTACCTAATTTATCTGGTCAATCTGTATCTAATCAGGCAGGCCCATGCTTTCCATACCATGACCCGGATTCAGATACAATAGTGCTTCTATCGGCGGGCGTAGCGTATCTGAGATGCGCCGTCCGTGAAAGAATCCCAGTGCGCATGCTTGAAATTACGCCGCAAATCGCCAATGCTTACGTGAACATTAATTACGCATAGCCCTATTCGCGAACGACTTACGCAAACGACGTAATCGACGGAAAATTTGAAGCTGGCCCGACGTCCATACTTAACATAGGATACGCCTCATATAGCAGGGGTAAAGCCTAACGTAAACAATGTAAAAAAATGCGCCGGGCGGACGTACGTTTCTGAATCGGCGTATCTACCTAATTTGCATATTCATCGCGTAAATCTACGGAAGCGCCACCTAGCGGCCAGCGTAAATATGCAGCCTAAGATACGCCGGTGTAAGAGACTTACGCCGGTCGGATCTTAGGGAAATCTATGCGTAACTGATTCTATGAATCAGTCGCATAGATAAGACCCCGCAACTCAGAGTTACGACGGCGTATACAGAGATACGCCGTCGTAACTGCTATCTGAATCCGGGCCAGTAGCTGTTGGTAGATCTAAAGAGAAAGCACAATTTGATTGTAGCGTGTATGTTAAGCCGGAGATATGCAATGTCATCCAGTTAAGATTTAGATCAACTTTAAGCTGCAAAGTAATCTTTTTTCAACATCGTTCTTAATAAATATTGGAAACAAAAGGGGGAAAGGACAAACAAAAGCTGTTAATCATGCAAATCAAAGCATGAAACACTAGTTAACACGCGTGAAAGATAAGGCTTAATAAAAGCACACATGTTAAGTTGTAACTCGGAACAGGGTCTCTCTCCACCCCCATCCAGCGAGAATTTGAGCTGTGCAGCTGTCGCAAGTAGAATATGTTACTGGGTCTAAATTTAATCATGAGTCCATGTCTATCTCTGCACTGATCTCATTCCACACCCTTCGAGGCAGGGACTCTGGGGCAGAGAGGCAGAAATGACATCCAATTTTTACCCCTTCTAAAAAAATATATATATATATCAGATTTGGAAAATATCCCTGCTCGTTTTCCACACACGAAAAATGTACTTAATGACTGTAAAGGCGGCTAAGTCTAAATGGTGAAAGTTGAACGGAAAGGATTAGAAACTGGATGGACTGTTATTGAAAAGATAAAGGAACCCAAGGAGAGGGACAGTCTCTTGAAAGAGAAGAAACTTAAAGGTATATGCATGGAAAATGTTTTCTGATCACCTTTTAGGTGTGTGCTTATTTATGAATATGAATATATATATACACATATATATATATATATATATATATATATATATATATATATATATATATATATATATATATATATATATACACACATGGTTTTGTTGGTGTTTGCATATTTTCGAATGGGGCTTGACAAAAAAGTAAACTTTTTTTGTAAATGATTTAACTGGAGAATGAATGTATGCCTGGTATGTCACATATTCTAAAGCTTGTTTTGGGGATTTCAGCAATTCCCACGCATAGATTATACTTGTCTAACTTGTCTATAGGGATAAGCACAAGTGTTTCTGGATATCTGTACTAAAAGCAAAAGCTATTTTTACAGCATAGCACCTTTAAAAATAAAGTTGGCCATTATTGGGCTTTGGCTTACGTAGCAGAATTAATGACAGTCTTCTGTTCTCAGTAAATGCTTGTGATAAGATTTTATGTATCATTAATGACACTACAAAGTAACAATATTAAAAAGCTTCAGATTTAGATCAGTAATGCCATTTATTAACCTGTGTATTCACATTATGACTGGCCATATACTGCTATTTAGAAAAGTGCTGAGATTACATGTTACCCATGTCTTCCCAATGATGAATGCTCTCATTTAGGAATCTGTGTGTTATCTGGCCTTTATACGTTACCATAAATTGCTGATGGGCTTACCATGTGTTACTAATAACAGGTGGAGAAAACAGTATGTATAGGGTGCTCTGTTATTTGGCTATTATCTATATCTATATATTGTTTGTATTATTATACATGCTTTTAAGCATATTTATATCTAATGACAAATACTGACATAGTATTGCAGCTTGTCAATCCTAAGGCCTCGTACACACGACCGGATCTATCCGCTGGAATTGATCCGCGGATCAGTTCCAGCGGACAAATCCGGTCGTCTGTACGGCCTAGCGGATATTTATCCGCGGAGATTCCTCGGCCCGATCCATTTCAAGCGGATATAAATTTCTTAGCATGCTAAGAAATGTATCCGCTTGAATCGGGTCCAGCGGATTGATCCGGTGGAAGTACTTACCTTCCAGCGTCCCGCGCACATCGCCGCGTCATCATCGTGGCGACGGCGCGACACGTCACCGCGGATGAATTCCGCGCGGATTTTGATCCGATGGTGAGTACAAGCCATCGGATCCAAATCCGGAGGAGGAATCTCCGCTGGAAACGGTCCGGCGGACCGTTTCAGCGGAGATCCCCTCGTGTGTACGGGGCCTTAGGCCCCGTACACACGACCGAGTTTCTCGGCAGAATTCAGCCAGAAACTCGGTTCAGAGCTGAATTCTGCCGAGAAACCCGGCCGCGTGTACACTTTCGGCCGAGGAAGCCGACGAGGACCTCGGCGAGGAAATAGAGAACATGTTCTCTATTTCCTCGTTGTTCAATGGCAAATTTCGGCTCGCCGAGATCCTCGGCGGCTTCACAAGGAACTCGACAGGCAAAACGATGTGTTTTGCCCGTCGAGTTCCTCGGACGTGTGTACGGGGCCTCAGGCTACTTTCACACTGAAGACCGTTTTTAGGCATTTTAGCTCTAAAAACCACCTCCCATGCCACAGGAGTGCTTTCACACTGGAGCTTTTAGGCGGTTTACAGCGCTTCTAAACCGCCCCTGCCCATTGTAATGAATGGGCAGCGCTTCCGAAGCACCTGAAGAGCACTTCGGAAGTGCCGCAACATGGGTGGTTTTTACCCTTTCTTTGGCCACTAGCAGGGGTTTAAAGCACCCCGCTAGTGGCCGAAAAGCTCCGCTAAAATGACAGTAAAGCACAGCGCGGCCCCAGTGTGAATGTAGCCTTAGATGTTGTGGCGGTTTTCATTTTCTTTTTTTCACACATTTTTTATTTTATTTTAACCTTGTTATCATTAACTCACTTGTTGTACTAGAATGACAATCATACTGAGCAGGGTTGTCACCCTAGAAGAGTGAGAGTGTTAAAGGCGTTGTAAAGGTTTGTTTTTTATTTTCTAAATAGGTTCCTTTAAGCTAGTGCATTGTTGGTTCACTTATCTTTTCCTTCGATTTCCCTTCTAAATGTTTATTTTCTTTGTTTTCTTTGTCTGAATTTCTCACTTCCTGTTCCACCTCAGTAAGCTGTTCAGTAAGCTGTTCTAAATGACTTTCCACCACTCAATGATGGTGGAAAGCTTGCTGAGGAGAAACAGGAAGTGAGAAATTCAAACAAAGAAAAAAAACATTTAGAAGGGAAATCGAAGGAAAAGGTAAGTGAACCAACAATGCACTAGCTTAAAGGAACCAATTTAGAAAATAAAAGACGAACCTTTACAACCCCTTTAATCCCTCTCTCTCTTAACCATAACAGGGGGAGGTGTTTTGTAGACAACAATGCTAATTGATTACAGTTCAGAGGTAGAAAGTACAGGAAATTATCAGCTCACAAGATATCTGGCTAGTTGACCAGCTACTTTTTTCACACTTGTTCAACACATATAATAAAATGCTTTCAAATGGAAATTTAACGGACCAAAAGGGAGCAGATAAGAGAAGTTATTTTTTAGGCCTCTTTTACACAAGGCGCAGGGGATCTCTCTGTTGATCCCCACTGAGCAGGCAGGTCAGTGATCAGTGTTCGCTCTGCTATGCAGAGCAGACATGGACACAGCCCGCTCTCCTCTATGGGGATAGACCGTGTGTCAGGTTCAATTCGACTATCATCCATTCCACTGGATCCCGATTTGTCTGTTTTTGGCGGCCCAGATCAGATCTGATACTGGCGGGGGTTAGCGGACACATGTCCACTGTACGCAAGGAAGGTTGCAACTTGCAATGGAGTTTTCTTCAGAGGTTTTTAAATGAGCTGAAGCTCTGCTGACTTCCATAATTCCAATCATGTAGCTTATTTGGTTTTAGAAAAATCTACCTAATGTGTAGTCTACAAGTTTAATTTCCTTATATTTTCTTCCCTTATGTCCTACATATGTAGTATGTACCATGTAGTAAATGTAATAAGTAATAAAAATGTACAGCTCCCACCAGCTATTGCCCCATGTACACAATCTAAAATTCCTGCAGCAAAAGTCCGATGTGAGCTTTTGAATGGACATTTCGACCGTGTGTATGCTCAAACTGACTTTTCCTGGTGACATTTCCGCCAGCAAAAGATTGAGAGCTGGTTCTCAAATTTTAAGATGGAAAAAAATCCTATTGGTAAATCCGATCATCTGTAGCAATTCCGATGCGCAAAATTCCAATGCATGTTCGGAAACAATCCGACGCATGCTCGGAAGTATTGAACTTAATTTTATCGGCTCGTCGTAGTGTTCTACGTCACGCGTTCTTGACGGACGAAAGTTCAGAGAACTTTTGTGTGACCGCGTGTATGCAAAATCCGATCGTGTGTACGGGGCATAAAGGGCGTTTTAACAGATGCTGCCCCGATCCTTACTATTTTTCAAAACCTTCCTCAAGTTCCTATCTGCCATTTTCTACAAGAATAAAAATGATTATTGACAAGTAGATTACAGTAGATTATGTCTCATTGTGGAATTTTACAATGATTAATGATTTGTGTTATGGTATTATTGGATATTTTGGCATTATTTCTATTTTGCAGTGTTGTTTCACTGTGGCATTGTTACCTATGCTTACAGGCAGTATGACTTTGGTATTTTCCTACATCTTTATTGCACATTTTTTTTAAAATGTTATGTACGATATCTAACTAATCGCTATGAAGATTTTATACTGCTTTTTTTCCAGGGCAAATACGTTGTTATTATTATTATTATTATTATTATTATTATTATTATAACAGTGCCTTTGGTGTACTATTGTTTTATGGTTATTATATGGTTGAAAGATGTTTTGTTTTAGATCATGTACTTACACATATAATTCAAGGAAAGTATTCTAAACTTGAATCTATTTTGTTAGCGTGCTAAATACTGAAGTTTGCAAGGCAAGGATAAAAGGCAAACGTCTAAAGCCCTGTACACACGATGAGTTTGTCCGATGAAAACAGACCGATGGACTGTTTTTATCGGACAAACCGATCGTGTGTAGGCCCCATCGGTTTGTTTTCCATCGGTGAAAAAAAAAACCAGAACGTGTTTAAAATTTTTCCTATGTATAAAAAAACGATAGAAAAAAACAATCGTCTGTGTGGAAGTCCATCGGTCAAAAATCCACGCATGCTCAGAAGCATTGAACTTCATTTTTTTTTAGCACGTCGTAGTGTTTTACATCACCGCGTTTTGGCACGGTTGGATTTTTGACTGATGGTGTGTAGGCAAGACTGATGAAAGTCAGCTTCATCGGATATCCAATGAAAAAATCGGACTAGATTCCATCAGATATCCGATCGTGTGTAGAAGGCTTTAGTTTTCTGAAGGTATTGCTGAAGTGATAAACAGTGATAAACCTAATGCCAACACACTGATCAATATGATTTTGATTTTCATACTTTTATTGTCAACATATCTAATTTAATTTTGCACAAACCTTTTCTTTGGGATAGTGTCCACCTTGTTTAAAAATGTAAGTTTTGTCTGGAGTTCTACCTCGATCCCATGCAACTGGTTGATTTAAATTAATATCAAGTCAATATGAGTTAGGTTTGCTTTGTAGCATGTAACTTAACCAGACAGGGGAAAAAAGTCTAGTTGATAAACTGAAATTCTGTTGTGGAGACGAGATTCATTCATTCATTCATTTTCTGAAACACACTCTGCAAATAATCAAAAGTAGTCAGTCATAGGGGAGATTTACTAAAACTGGTGCACACAGTATATGGTGCAGCTGCACATAGCAACCAATCAGTTTCTAACTTCAGCTTGTTCAATTAAGCTTTGACAATAAGGGCTCTTTCACACGGAGCGGATCCGTATTGATCCGCTCCGTTAGCCCGTTTGGCTCAGCGGGGATTCCTCCGTTAATCCCCGCTGAGCTGTCGGCGGAGAGGGCGGTCCCCGCACACTGTGCAGAGACCGCCCTGTCTCTCCTCTGCTCTCCCCTATGGGGAATCGGATGAATACGGACCGTGTGTCCGTATTCATCCGATCCGTTCCGCCGGACGGAAGAAAAATAGGGTTTTCTTCTGTCCGCAAAAGCGGATCTTTGCGGACGCGGATGGTTGCGGACGTTAGCGGATGCATCATCCGCTAACGTCTGCAATCCCATAGGGATACATTACAAGTCCTTAAACAGATTTGTAATAAACGGACTGTTTGTCCGTGTGTGTGAAAGGGCCCTAAGCCCTCGTTCACATTGAACGCGGCTTTTTAAATCATACGATTTCAGAGCTGCATTTCAGTGCGACTTAGGGTGCGACTTGAAAGACATCTGTGCGGCTTCATGCACAGATGTCTATTGAAGTAGCACACAAAATTGCTAGGAAGTGCAGGAACTACTTGTGCAAATCGGTGCAGCGCCTATATTTCCTATAGACTATTATCAATAAGGTTTTTAAAATAAACACACACTATTTTGTAATAAATGAGCCATGAAGAGGGCTGGATTTACTGCAGATGCAGTAAGCCTGTTCCTATAGGATAGGTGAATTTTACCTACTGTATATACAGTATAGTGAAACTTATTTGAACAATGATTTTGATCTATTATTCATTATTATTGATTTTTCACTTTTACTTCAAATGCACTGTCCAAAGGGGAATGCTCATTCAGTTCATTTAGTTTTGTGAATAACGTTGCGCTGCAATCAATTTATTCATCCAATCATACGCAAAAGCAATGCAGACTTATTATTGCAGTGCTTATCTTAGGCTATCTATAGTCATAGCATTCACTTTCATTGTATAACATCAGTATTGTAATAACAATACAAAGAATAGTTATTTTTGAAAATGCAATATAAACTTACTTAAAAAAACTTCCTTTCATGTTATGATTTCTGCCTATGTCTGCTGGTCATCGTTTTCCACATCTTCCTGGAATCCTTGCATGCTTGGCAGCTTCTCCTTTGCTGTTTACTTTCAGTTTCTAAGGACTATATAACCCATGGTACTTTGGTGCTTGCAGTTAGAGATTGCTGTACTGCCTCCTAAGGCTTCATGTACACTGCTGCTGGTAAACGAACGTTTAGCAGCAGTTGGGCATTTTTTTAAGCTGCCCCCTGAACTATCCTCCGTTATCTTATCAGTACATGCACACATGGTCATTTATAGTAGTCTATAGGCAGTTGAGTTTAGAAGCATTTTTTGAAAAGCAAAAAAATGCATTCAGGACGGATGTTCAGAGGCATTTGAAACACTAAATGCCTGTAACAGCTTGTAAACGCATGTAAACTCGGTAACTCGCGTTTAGCCATGCCATACAGATGTTTTTGTTTTTGACAATTTGCAAATAGTTTTTAAAAAAATTCTAAAAACACTTCTAAATGCAAACGCAGCTAAACACAGCATGTACACGCAGCAAAACGGCAGTTTTTAAACGTCGTTTACTATCTGTCAACTTAAATCATTAGAGGATGTGCATGTTATTAATACACTGCATTCACAGAAATGAAACAGCAATGATCTTTCTAGCCTGTTATTATTGTTCTGGCGACCCAGAGGACCCCTGCCCCAACTTGAGGTTAGAGCCTGAAGAGCTCTCAGCTGATTATATGTGCTGAATAAGTGGATTAGGGTGTCCTCAAGTCTAAGAGTTCCCCCTTACTCATGTTTTTACTGATATTCCAGGTACAGTGGTTCTCATTAGTCTCATCATATATTGTGTGAAATAGAGACAGGGTTGTTGCAATTGTCTTCAATCATGCAGCCACTTTTATGTGACTAACATTCCGCATGTGCTTCCTGCGAGACACTAACTTATATATGCAGGGCCTTTTTTCAGCTGGAACGCGGGGGGAACGCAGTTCCGGCACCTCCTGGACTGACTGTATGTAGTGGCAAGGGGTGCTGGGGTGTGCTGCAGGGTATTGATGCTCACTTCTGGGGGATCTATTTTTGCAGGGGGGTCTATTGTTGCTGGGGAGGTCATTTTTTGCTGGTGGGGGACCTATTGTCGCTGGGGGGGTCAGTTGTTGCTGAAAGAGGTCTATTGTTGATGGCAGCCAGAGAGTCTATTAATGCTGGTTGTGCAGAGATCTGTTGATGCTGCCTGAAGTCTATTGTTACTGGGGGGGGGATTTAGTTGTGGGTGGTCCATTGCTGTTAGGTGGATCTATTGTTGCTGGCTGCAGGCGATCTATTTTACAGTTTTTCTTGATTTCATAAACAAATTCCATACAAATTACTTAGCACCACAAAATGATACTTGGGTCTATATTGTCGGAAAGGGGCTGTACTGGGAGGTGGGTATGGGCGGGGAAAATGGGTGACTTAGAAAGGGGGAGTTCCTGTACCTATTGTCTGAGAGAAAAAAACCTGTATATATGTATGCATTTACCTGTACTCCCACTGCTTCATGGCATATTATGTATATCTCTTCATATTGGATCAGCTCAACTGCACCACTCTACCCGTGGGGTACTCCATTCCTGTGGACCCCCTACTATTATATGCACATTGCCCCCCTAAGGAAAAATTAGGGAGAAATTAGGGATTTGGAAAGGCATTGTTCATTACCAACTGTTCTTGGATGGTTGGGAGAAGTTGTTCTTGGAGGATTTCTTTGTACCATCTCTTATTCATGGCTGTGTTCTTATGCAAAATTGTGAGTGAGCCCACTCCCACCTCCCTGAGAAGCAACCCCACACATCAATGGTCTTTACTGTTGGCATTACTGTTGTCCAATCCTTGTACCTTTTGCAGAATGTCAATCTGTCCCTGATGTTTTTCCTGGAGAGAAGTGGCTACTTTGCTGCCACTCACACCTGCCTGCTGCCATTCCTGTGAAAGCTCGGCACTGGTGGTGCCCTGATCCCACAGCTAAATCAACTGTAGGAGATGGTCCTTGTGCATGCTGGACTTTATTGGGCGCCCTTAAACCTTCTTTCCAAATGCAGTGGAATTTTTTTTTTTTATGGGATTAAGTTCATTTACATGACTCTTCATAACATTCTGGAGTATATGCAAATTGCCATCATAAAAACCGAGCAGACTTTATGAAAATAAATATTTGTGTCATTCTCAAAACTTTTGGCCACGGCTGTACACACTATTTTGGTTAGATTAATATACTTTTATGATAGGCTCCTAGTCCTCAGAGGAAATTTGTATTTCAATGTTTTTATTGAAAAACAAAAAAAGGTCCAAAAAAAAGTAACAAGTAAATATAGACCAATGTTCAAATTGCCGCGATTATAAATATATAGATACATGAGATATATCAAACAAAGGAAAACTTTGTATGATCTATAAATACAAGGGAACAAACAATAGTCCCAGGAAATTGTCAGGTAAACCTGCTGACATGGGCGTCCGCTCCATAGGGCAAGGGGGGTCGTTTGCCCCCCTGGAATCACCAGGGAGAGCCAGGAGCAGGGCCGAACTGGCCCTGGGGCCGCTTTAAGTGGCGACTGCAGTGCTCCCCTCCTTCTGTCCTCCGGCGCTTGTATCGTATGTCATGGAGCTGGGTCTGTGTGCAAGGTCCCGCCCCCCTAGTTCGGCTCGTCTGATAGTCTTCTAGTGTTCCGCCTATCACACGAGCCGAACAAGTGGGGTGGGACCTTGCACACAGACCCAGCTCTGTGACATACGATACGAGCGCCAGAGGACAGAGGGAGGGGAGCGCCGTTTTATATAGTTTACCAGGCCTGTGCTTTGTTTGTTCCAACATCTGTTGCCACAGGTAACACTAGACTATTTTCTGATGTGTTTTTAGCAGGTCTGGAAACGCAGAGCAAACACAACACAGAGTTGTAGCCCACGGCATGGTTTCTAGTTGTCCCTTATTTAGAGTGCCTGTCCCTCTTCTGGAATCAAATCCATTTGTCCCTCATTCCAAAAGGTTCCTATTTTAGACCTGAAATAAATATATTGTCAATATAGTGTAGTGTTTCAGTCAAGGAAAAGGGGTGCTGTGTAATGTAAAGGGGTCCAGTGATGCAGGGTGCTGTGTAATGTAAAGGGGTCCAGTGATGCAGGGTGCTGTGTAATGTAAAGGGGTCCAGTGATGCAGGGTGCTGTGTAATGTAAAGGGGTCCAGAGCTGTGGGGTGCTGTGTAATGTAAAGGGGTCCAGAGCTGTGGGGTGCTGTGTAATGTAAAGGGGTCCAGAGCTGTGAGGTGATGTGTAATGTA
This sequence comes from Rana temporaria, assembly GCF_905171775.1. NCBI lineage: Eukaryota > Metazoa > Chordata > Amphibia > Anura > Ranidae > Rana > Rana temporaria. The sequence goes on from NC_053490.1 coordinate 369,200,087, forward strand.
AAGGGGTCCAGAGCTGTGAGGTGCTGTGTAATGTAAAGGGGTCCAGAGGTGCCATTGTGGAGAGGGGGTACACAGTACTAGTGACAAAGAGATATTAAAAGATGCAGGGGGCACAGTGGGGTGTTATTACATTTTAACGTGGGGGGGGCACTTTTAATCCCCACTAGCGGTCAAAGAAAGGGTAAAATGCAGCTGTGTATCGCCGCTGCCGAAGCGCGCCGCCACTGAAAAAATGTTAGCGGACGCCCATGCCTGCTGAGAATAAAAAGCCCATCAGATAGTATCAAAAAGTAGGAAACGTATATTCGATCCAACAAAATGCAGCTCTACTCAATACTCAGGGTCATAGCCTTGTGTAGGAACGTACAGGAACCTGAGTATAGCTGGAAGATCAAGTAGAAGGGGGAGGGGGGGTATCGAGGGGAAACTCCGAGGTGGTTTGAATTTTGTCTTTGACCCTTACTTACTGTAGATACTCCCACCACAAAGTCTCCCTTGTCGGTATCCTCTTTTAACACGCTACATAATGTATCTTACACATTTTTCACATTTTGTTTCTCACCCTCGTCAATCATACAGCAACCTAGGCTATTTTTTTGTCTTGAATTGCCTTTCAGTTATGGTCCAACCAACACTCTGTTTTATTTTTAAGGCTGGATTCACACCTATGCATTTTTAGTGCTTTTTGCATTTTGCAGATTTGCAGTCCATTTAACATGGTTTCCTTATGGAACAACTTCTGTAGTGCAAATCTGCAAAATGCAAAAAGCACTAAAAATGCATAGGTGTGAATCCAGCCTTATCCACATCCCAGATGCAACAAACTCTCCTTTGGAAAATATTAATAAATTTCTTCTGAAGGACCTACTTGTCCATGTTGCACTCTCCCAGGCTATTCTTTACTTTATAACAGACCATACTATTATGCCTCGTACACACGACCGGTTTTCCAGTCGGAAAAAAAATTATGGTTTTCCCGACAGAATTCCTCTCAAGCCTGCCTTGCATACACACGGTCACAAAAAGTCCGCTGAACTTTCGACTTCCAAGAACGCGGTGACGTAAAAGACTACATCGAGCCGACAAAATTAAATTCTATGCTTCCGAGCATGCGTCAAATTATTTTCGAGCATACAGACGAACGGTTTTCCCACTAGGATTTTTTCCTGATGGTAAAAAAGAGTTCCTGCTTTTTTTTTCTGCAGTTTTCCTGACGGAAAAACCGCAATGGAGCATACACACGGTCGGAATTCCCGGCCAAAAGCTCTTATCGCAGTTTTTCAGACGGGAAAACCGGTTGTGTGTACGGGGCATTAGAGTTTGAATCTGGAAAATATCATCAGACTCTGAGATCACTTTCTTTGTGTAAAGAAAAATAAATTTAACCGGTTAAGACCCGGACCAATATGCAGGTTAAGGACTTTGCCCCTTTTTGCGATTCGGCACTGCATCATTTTAACTAACAATTGCACAGTCGTGCGACGTGGCTTCGAAACAAAATTGGTGTCCTTTTTTCCCCACAAACAGAGCTTTCTTTTGGTGGTATTTGATCACCTCTGCGGTTTTAATTTTTTGCGCTGTAAACAAAAATAGAGCGACAATTTTGAAACAGACGATCACTGATCGTTTACACTCACCTCTCCCCGTTCTTCAGCTTCAGCTCCAGGTCCCACGGGCACGGTCACGGAGCTTTGGATCGCGTCGCGAACACACCCACGGCTGGGCTCTTAAAGGGGACGTATATATACGTCCCTGTGCCCAGCCATGCCATTCTGCCGACGTATATCGTTGTGCGGCAGTTCTTAAGTGGTTAAAGACTGTTTTGCTGGTTTTTAGACAGAACTGTAATATATTATGTATGACAGACTCCCTTGTCATAAGCAGGTGGCTTGCTAAAAGTGACCTGTGCCTGGTGTCACTTGCCAAACAAATACAATGTCTTCCTTCAAAAAAATGTTTTATTTTTTTAAGAATCAATGTTTGATCCGACCACAGTGACCAGAAAATTCGAAGGAACAGGATAGAAAACTTCTTGGTCAAAGGAATTTTCAGCCAGTGTATATGGTATTCATTCAGAAATTACCATATTTTTTGCTCAATAAGATGCACTTTTCCCTACCCAAAAAATGGGGGGAAATGTCTCTGCGTCTTATGGAGCGAATACTGAGCCCCCCCCCTGTTGCCGCCATGTTACAGTACCAGGCCGTGGGCAGCATGGCCATCTCCCGCGGGCGACGGGCGATCTCCTGCTGGGCCTGTCACTCAGCCACAGACAGAAGACAGAGCAGTCCGAGCAGCCAAATTGAGTACGGCTGAGGCGGCTGCTCGAGCTGCTCTGTCTTCTATATGAGTGATAGGCGGATGCATACAGGAATGTCAGTGTGCGAGGTGGAGGTGGCACTGGTAAGGCTGCATTTCATGGCACTGGTCAGGCTGCATTTTATGGGTACATGTCAGGCTGCTTTTTTAGCACAGGTCAGACTGCATTTAATTTGCACTGGTCAGGCTGCATTTCATGGGCACTGGTAAATATTTTAGTACACCATTTGGTTTAGAATATTTTTTTCTTGTTTCCTTCTCTAAAACCTAGGTGCGTCTTATGGTCAGGTGCGTCTTATGGAATGCGAAAATTACATTTGAAAACTGAATGTTAAAAGCAAGTGACATTTTTTAACAACAATCTTTCATTCAGTGAACGTACAAAGATTTTTCATATGAATATTCTCGTTCGAAAATTGATACATCATAAGGTGCATTTTGCGTTTTTGCACATGCGATTTTACTGCGTTTTGCATTCTTTATGCTTTTTTTGGCAGATTAAAAAATACATATCGCGGCAAAAACGCACTACATGCTTTTCTGCAGCTCCTCCATTGAAGTCTATTGAACCAAAAAAGCAAAAAAAGCACGGTTTTGCGTTGAAAAAAGTCCTTGACCCTTTCTAAATACGCAGCGGCTGAAAAAAGCATAGATGTGAACATGTCCCATAGGAAACCATGTTAAATGATCTGAAGTGTGTTTCTGCAAAAAGCACCAAAAATGCATAGGTGTGAAGCAGGGAGGTTCACCCAAAAAATAAATTTTTAACATTATGCCGCGTACAGACGGTCGTTTTTTGTGATGAAAAAAAACGTAGTTTTTGAAAACGTCATTTAAAATGACCGTGTGTGGGGAAAACGTTGTTTATGTCTTGTGAAAAACGAAAAAAAAAAATTCGAACATGCTTGAATTTTTTGTGTCGTTTTTCAAAACGTCGTTTTTTGTGTCAATTAAAATGATAGTGTGTGGGCTAAACAACGTTTAAAACAACGTTTTTAAACCCGCACATGCTCAGAAGCAAGTTATGAAGCTAGCTTCAATGGAAAAGAGTGCTGAACGTAACCGCGCTTTGCTAGAGCATTTTGAAAAAACGATGGTGTGTAGGCAACGTCGTTTTTGAAAATGAAGTTTCAAAAACGTTGTTTTTAGTTACATAGTTAGTCAGGTTGAAAAAAGACACAAGTCCATCCAGTTCAACCACAAAAAACAAAAAAATAAAATAAAAAACACAGTAAAATCCTATACACCCAACTCCATACCCACAGTTGATCCAGAGGAAGGCAAAAAACCCCAGCAGAGCATGATCCAATTTGCTACAGCAGGGGAAAAAATTCCTTCCTGATCCCCCGAGAGGCAATCGGATTTACCCTGGATCAACTTTACCTACAAATCTTAGTAGTCAGTTATATTCTGTACATTTAGGAAAGAATCCAGGCCTTTCCTAAAGCAATCTACTGAGCTGGCCAGAACCACCTCTGGAGGGAGTCTGTTCCACATTTTCACAGCTCTTACTGTGAAAAAACCTTTCCGTATTTGGAGGTGAAATCTCTTTTCCTCTAGACGTAAAGAGTGCCCCCTTGTCCTCAGTGTTGACCGTAAAGTGAATAACTCAACACCAAGTTCACTGTATGGACCTCTTATATATTTGTACATGTTGATCATATCCCCCCTTATTCTCCTCTTCTCAAGAGTGAATAAATTCAGTTCCTCTAATCTTTCCTCATAGCTGAGCTCCTCCATGCTTCTTATCAGTTTGGTTGCCCTTCTCTGCACTTTCTCCAGTTCTCCGATATCCTTTTTGAGAACTGGTGCCCAAAACTGAACTGCATATTCCAGATGAGGTCTTACTAATGATTTGTACAGGGGCAAAATTATATCTCTGTCTCTGGAGTCCATACCTCTCTTAATACAAGAAAGGACTTTGCTCGCTTTGGAAACCGCAGCTTGGCATTGCATGCCATTATTGAGCTTATGATCAACTAAAACCCCCAGATCTTTCTCCACTACAGATCCCCCCAGTTGTACTCCCCCTAGTATGTATGATGCATGCATATTCTTACTCCCTAAGTGCATAACTTTACATTTATCTACATTAAACCTCATCTTCCACTTAGTCGCCCAATTAGACAGAGCATTGAGGTCGGCTTGTAAATTGGAGACATCCTGCAAGGACGTTATTCCACTGCATAGCTTGGTGTCATCTGCAAAGACAGAAATGTTACTTTTGATCTCAGACCCAATATCATTTATAAATATATTGAAAAGTAAGGGTCCCAGCACTGAACCTTGGGGTACACCACTGATAACCTTGGAATATTCAGAGTAAGAATCATTAACCACGACTCTCTGAATTCTGTCTTTCAGCCAGTTTTCTATCCATTTACAAACTGATATATCCAATCCTGTAGACCTTACCTTACACATGAGCCGTGTGTGCGGAACTGTATCGAACGCTTTTGCAAAATCCAAATATATCACGCCCACAGCCACGCCTCTGTCCAGGGTTTTACTTACCTCTTAATAAAAGGAAATCAGGTTTGTCTGACAACTTCTGTCTTTCATGAATCCATGCTGTCTGCTGCTTAAATAGTTTTTTTCCAGCAAGAACTCATCCATGTGGTCTTTTATTAAACGTTCCAGTATCTTCCCAACTATAGAAGTTAAACTAACAGGTCTATAGTTACTTGGTAAAGACTTTGTTCCCTTTTTAAATATGGGCACCACATTGGCCCTGCGCCAATCCAGTGGTACTATTCCTGTCTTTAATGAGTCCCTAAATATTAGATACAGTGGCTTTGAAATGACAGAGCTCAACTCACCTAGGATCCGTGGATGGATGCCATCAGGTCCAGGTGCTTTATCCACCTTTATTCTGTCTAAATATTTCTGGACCATATCACTTTTGAGCCATTGTGGATTTGAGGCTGTGTCACTCCCACCCCCATTTTGGACATGAGCTCCCCCATGTTCCATTGTATACACAGAGCTGAAGAAAACATTTAATAAATTTGCCTTCTCTTTGTCCCCAGTCACCCACTCTAGATTATTTTGTAAGGGGCCTACATGCTCAGACTTCACCTTTTTACTATTAATATATTTAAAGAATTTTTGGGGGTTTGTCCTACTATCTTTTGCAATCTGTCGTTCGTTTTGAATTTTTGCATCCTTGATTTCCTTTTTGCATATCCTGTTATATTCTTTGTAACATTTAAACAACACTAGTGTTCCTTCATTTATTTCATGATTTGTATTAGCATTAGATTGAGGCTAATTACGGGAAGCAGAATCGGGTGTTTTTTTTTTTTTAAATCAATGCAGTCAGGGCCGGATTAACAAGGGGGCTGATGGAGCTGCAACTCCAGGCCCCTTTCTCAAGATAGGCCCATTTGCCCAAATAAAATAAAAAAGAAGATCGACTTTGGGGGTTGTAGCTCGACGACCAGAGGTCACAGAAACCCCACATTTGGGGGGTAGGCAGTTGAAGACCTACCCCACAACTGGTCAAAATATGGGACGGCTATCATTTATGGTTTCGGAGATACGGGCCTGCTTGCACAGCCTGTCAGAAGCTACATTCAGAGCGGCCAATATAAATACAAGCTGACACACTGCAGCAAACTGATAGGATCACAGGGCCAGATTCAGAAAGAATTACGTTGCTCCACGGAAGCGCAACGTATCTGATTTACGTTACACCGCCGCAGGTTTACAGCGTAAGTGCCTGATTCACAAAGCTCTTACCTGTAAACTTGCGGCGGTGTAACGTAAATCCGCTCGGCGCAAGCCCGCCTAATTCAAATGGGGCGGGCACCATTTAAATTAGGCGCGTTCCCGCGCTGAACGTACTGCGCATGCTCCGTCGGGAAAATTACCCGACGTGCATTGCGCTAAATGACGTCGCACGGACGTCATTTGTTTAGACGTTAACGTAAATGGTGTCCAGCGCCATTCACGGACGACTTACGCAAACGACGTGATTTTTTACATTTCAACGTGGGAACGACGGCCATACTTAACATGGCTTAGAACACCTAGGGCACAGCCCTAATTTTACGACGCGTATCTCGACGGAAACGACGGAAAGTTAGAGCGACGGGTAACGCGGACGTTCGTGGATCGCCGTAACTAGTCATTTCAATATTCTACGCCGACCGCAATGGCCTCGCCACCTAGCGGCCGGCATAGAATTGCATCCTTAAGATCCGACAGTGTAAGTCAATTACACCTGTCGGATCTTAGGGCTAGCTATGCGTAACTGATTCTATGAATCAGCCGCATAGTTAGGACGGGCGGATCACAGAGATACGACGGCGTATCAGGAGATACGCCGTCGTATCTCTTTTGTGAATCTGGCCCACAGTGCTTATAATAATTATTTGTATATTACTCATGGTAATTAACCCCTTGCCACCCAGGCCAAGTCTGACACTTCTCTACTACATGTAAAAATCATCATTTTTTTTTTGCTAGAAAATTACTCTATGGTGGTCTTTGCACTTTTTATGTTGCACGGTATAGAGCTGCACGATTCTGGCTAAAATGAGAATTGCAATTTTTTTGCTTAGAAGATAGATCACGATTCTCTCACGATTCTTGCGGCTTAACATCATCTTTCACATTAAAACAAAAAAAAAAATGGGCTAACTTTACTGTTTTGTTTTTATGGTTTTTATTATTCATTGAAATGGGCAAATGCAGTGTGACATAAAATATTGCAGCAATAGCCATTGTATTCCCTAGAGTCTCTGCTAAAATATATATAATGTTTGGCGGTTCCAAGTAA